>NW_020955483.1:169419-269787 GCF_003031625.1 Empidonax traillii
GTGCGTGTATGTGTGTGTGTGTCTGTGTGTGTGTGTGCGTGTGCGCGGTGGTCTCCTCTGCCGGCGCGCTGCTCGCCGCCCGTCTCCCGGCGCCCGCCCTCGCACACAGCGCCGGGAGTGCGTGTGCGTGTGGCGGTGCGGGGGAGGGGAGGGCGGGGGCGGGAGGCGACCGCCGCCGAGGTGAGGGAGCGCGGCGGGAGGACGCAGGGATGCGGACACCCTCTGCCACCGCCGCCGCCGCCGAGCGGCGCGCACGGGCCGCGGCGCAGCGCGGGGGGCCGCCCCCTCCGCCCCCCTCCCGCGGCGGGGGCGCTGCGGCCGCGGCCGCCCGGTGCGGGGCTGCCGGCGGGGCGGGGCCGCCGAGCGCCGCAGAGGGGAGGGGAGGGGAGAGGAGGGGAGGGAGGGAGGGGAGGGGGCGGTGGCGGCGGAGGGCAGGGCGCGCCCCGCCGCGCTGCGCCCTGTCACCCTCCCCGCGGGCGGGCGGGGAACTGCCGGCAAAGTTTGTGCCACGGGAAGTTTTGCCTGGGGGAGATGGGGGGTCCAGCCCCTCCCGGCCCGGCCCGGCAGGCTGGAGCGGGAGGCCGGTGCCCCGGTCAGCGTGGCATTTTTCACGAGCGTTTGCGTGTCTCTAATGACTACCACCACCCCCACGCATGCTATTAGCTTTTTATTTCAGACGCGTGAGGTGCTGCAGATTTCAGGCGTATTTAGGCGAATGGGAGCTAGCTGAACCGTAGATGTTACACAAGTGTCTCGGCACCCACTTGGAAGCGCTTCCCCCACATTTGCCCTCTGCTTGTGCCAGAGCCCAAGAGGTGCATGGCCTCTGTATGGGCAGGCCACGCATACCCCACACCTGAATTGCCAACGTTAAAACCCTTTTCTCAACAAGCAACTGATGTACAGAGATTGCATGCAAACACACAGCAGATCCTTAAAGAGTTTCAGCAAACTATTAAAAAAAACAAAACAAAACAACCTAGCCCACCTGCCTTCCCCAGAGTTCTTGGAAGCACAAAAAGGGGCCTATATTCACCAAAAAATTTATGCGTCGCAAGTTCTTCATCCAGCTCCTCTTGGAGCGAGCGATGGCACTTACGGAGCCGTTGCTGCAGCCGGGTGCTGCCAGTGTGGGCACTAAGCAGTTAAGAAATAGATGTTTCTGCCAGGAAAATCATTTTAGCCATTTGTAAATTACAGAAGAGGAAGGGAAAACTGTACCGTTTCACTGGCTTTATACGTAAGTGAAGGATTTATGCGCAGACTGAAGTTTTATTTCCTTCCGCTCCAATCTGAATTCCAGCTTGGGGTGCTCAGCGCTAGGGAATTACCCATGGGAAAGTGCTGCAGGAACATTTTCCCGGGAGCAGCAGGATGAGATGGATTTGAGCAGTGGAATTTGGCAAGGACCAGCGCTCCAACAAGTGAGACTGACTGGTACAGGAGAGGGACAGTTATGGTCAATCAGGTAGGTTGCAAAGCTGCAAGAAGTTGCGCTCCTGGCATTTATGTAATGGATTGGTGAGCTTTATTTGGAACCAGTACAGTTTATCAAACTAATTAGCTGCTTCTAACCACATGATATGCATTTTAAAATACCCCCAAACATGGATTTACATAATAAAGTGTAACCTCCCGACTAGCTAGCGTCATCCTTTATGACAGGTTTGCTGCCTTTTTCAAAGTCTTTTCTGTTTTGATACGTTTTAAAACAAACTTATTGGGGGGAGCTGGGAGGGAGAATACAAATGAGGGGAAAGTGTTTCAGTAATGTCACAAAGTGACAAAAAACAAGAGCTTTTTCTGTTGAGGTTCATTCCCTACCACTTTTCTCCCAAATTAGTTGTCAAAAGCCATATGCAATACTCCAAACACTGAGGACGTTTTTCAAACACAGACTTCTCCTGAACTCCAAACTTCCTTTAATCACAACCTGTGTCTCACTTAAGTAATCCCTTCCGAGTTAATTTATTACTCTTGAAGGAGTTACATTTTTAATAAGCTAAAAGAGGAAAAGGGGAAAACTCTGATAATCTTTTCTCATGCATAAGGAAGACCATTTCATGTATTTTTTAATTGTCATGTGAATTAAATTGCAGTGCTATATATAACCTTTCTGCTCCAGCCTGGAAACTTGTACACTTTTTTGGTGTTGGGGAAGAATTGTGGAATCCAATTCAGATGGATTTTCTCTGAAATCTTTTTGCTTAGTAGAGTTTGGGGGGTTTTGTTTGTTTGGTTGGTTGGGGGGGTGTAATTGGTTTGGGTTTTTTGTTTTGTTTTGTTTGTTTGTGTGTATATGTTTATCTTTTGTTTTCAGTTAAAAATCTGTTTTATTCTGCATTCTCCCCTGAGCCCTGGTGCCAAGGAGGACTGTAAGAGTGGAAAATGTGCAGGTGTTTATCAGTGAGGTAGCCAACCTACCAGCTACAACTATCTCATGATGAGTCCTGAGAAAACAACTCCAGATTGTTCTTTTCACCATAATCACTGCTTTGATGGGAGGGACAGGAAGTTAAAAATCACAGACTCTGTTTTTTGTTCAGAAACCTTTCCTATTTCATTTTTAGCAGGAATGCAGGTAGAGGAGTATGTTGTAGCACTGGCAACATGGGAGCTGCCCCCTTCGAGGTTGTTCTGAAAGAAAGTTGAAAAAAAAAACAACAAACAAACTGAAATTTACTTTTGGTTCTTGTTCAGTTACTGACTCTAGTGTGTATCTGCAAACTAGCCACTGTAAACCTACCCTGCTCCATTAAGTATTATAAGCACTAGAATTAGACAAAGGAGGCAAAGCCAGCCTTTGAGGAATGCAGCAGTTCCTTACAGATTGCTAGCCGGGTATTTTTTTTTTCCTAATATTATTACTCTTTCTTTTTGTGTGCTGCTTTCCTAGGGCTCCCAAAGCCCACAGATACACTGTCAATGCTAGACTCAGACTCTGTCATTGTGTTTGGGTTTCCTTCTGCTGGGGCCAAGAGCTCTAAAATGTCCCAGACCACATGCGCTGTGACTCTGGCTCTCCTCTGGGTGGTCCATGTGGCACATGTCCTGAGCCAGGCTAACCTTGGGGTGTGGGCCTCTGCTACAGAAGAACTATGGATGGGGACTGGAAAAGCAGCTGCCACTGCTCCCCTCACTTTTTCACCAGGAAATCTCCTGCCTTGCGATGGAAGTGGTAGGTTTTCATTCAGAACCACGTGCCTTTAACGGCCGCCAGCTCTGTCTGTGCCTCACCTCTTGATGAAAATGGAAACGGTGGCTCAGCGGTTTTCAACCCTTGAGAAGAAACACATTTCTGGCACAGCCTTTTTTCTAGCACCAGTCTTGTGGGCACTGAATATATAGTCCTTCTCTTCTAAGATGGGGGTAAACTGAAGAACAGATGCAGAAGTTTTCTCAAAATTCCCAAACCAACTTCTTTTTTATTTCATTGGTGCAAGAAACACATGGAAATGTCTTGTACACCATCCACAGCAATAAAGGCACACCTGCCCCCCGTTGCCTGGAATCCCTCATAACTCTTCGACATCCTTTGAGCTACAAATTATTTCATGGATTCCTGGGCTTCAACCTAACCTGAAAGCTGTCTGTTTGCACTGCCATGATACCAAACCCAGCCCCTCTGAGCTGCAGTTCATCTCTGTGACTTCCAGCAGTGCTAGGCACCCTCCTTCCTTCCTTTGTAGATGGTCACCTTTCTGCTGGCATGTATGTACCATTCCTCCTTCTCATGGTTGTAGCCAGACACCTCCTGTTCACTCCCTCATACCTACTTCTGCTGCTTTCCACACATGGAGCCCATCCCAGCTCTCTGATGAAGGGGGATGCCTTGCTACTTGTCAGCTACTGTGGAGTTCCCGCATCAGTAAAGGCCAAGTCCAGGCACAAACTAGTTTTTGTGTGCTGCAAGAAAAGACACACGAGAAGTGCTAAAAAGCACTGTCTGCCAGCAAAAATCAGGATAAACCCATCCATTAGAATGCCTCTCTTTCACATTACTGAAAACTGCACTCCTTGCTTTTGTTTGAAAGGAAATGCAGCAATTACCCCTATTACAGACACCTACAAATATTTACTTAAATTATGTAGCAGAGGGATTTTTTAAAAAGTTATCACAGCTTAAACATTCCCATCACTGGGAATCTGGTTTGATTCTATGTCAGGTACAGCCGCTTTCCTGATGCTTCCTAGGCAGGATTCCAGATTGCTGATCTCCAATTATGCCGACTCCCAGAGGGCTTGATCCATCACTGATGCAAGTCAACGTTGCAGCTCTGCATTTGATAGGATGCTGCCAGATGAGAAACAGCAGTGCCCAGGAAAAACAAAACCCACAGTGATCCTCATACTGTTGATATCGGGATCCTGACAGGACAAAGAAGGGGAGTTCTGAAACCTGGGTCCAAAGAGCTGACTACTAAAACCACTTGGGTTTGTTTACACCAGCTCAGCATCTCCAGGTGTCTCCCTTCTATGACTGACAGCCCACACGTTGGTGCCACGGTTTTGGTTCATTTTGGTTCTTAAAAACTGCCCTTCATTAGAGGGGAGCTGGAGTGGCTTTTACCCTGTGAATGCTGTATGAATCTAAAAGTCAAGCCAGAGATGTCATGCCAGCAGCTATCAAGGAGGTTTAGAATAAGCACTCCTTGGCCAGTAGACAGTAAGCATGGGCTTGTTCACCTAATCAGCTTTTGGGCTCCTCAGTGCTAAGGCTGTATTCTGTTTTTGTCAAATGGAATTGTACCAACACTCCTGTGGGGCAGCTACTCAGAAAGTGTATTTGTTCTTTCAGGGCTTGTGTGTCCCAAAAAATCCTGTGAGAAAGGTTTGAATCATTGCAGCTAGTTCAGGATGGCTGACAGTTTTTCTTTCCTTTTGGGCCCTATTTTCAGATACTTCTCAATTTGTCAAGTTTCACCTCTTTGAAGTAAAAGTTCCCCATTTGAGAGGTATGCAGTCTCTAACACCATTCAGCTGGTTTCCAGACTTCATTCTTAACTAACACATTTTCTGTGCTAAAATAATAACTATTTAAGAACTACTTTTCTAAGGAGCTGTAATGCCTTTGCACTCAGAAGCAAAAAGTTTAAAATTTGATCATTGTGAACATACCTCATTCGGCCAAATCGCACAGATTTCTGGGCTATAAAAAAGAAATCATGGTTCATACACAGGAATTGTTCGAAGTGCAAGAGGGAAAAATTCTCTGAAGTGTCTCTTTTTGACCGATCTTTGAAAAAGATCCCCTCAGTAAACACATTCCCTGTACTGGAACTGCTAAGTGATCTGACAGTAGAAAAAGGTCCACATCAGCCACAGAGCATTCAAATTTAGTGATCTCTCTTGTCAAATTATCAAAACACTGATGATCCCACTTGTAGAATATGGGGACAGACTTGTTGATCCTTGAGAAGTACATAGGTATCACAGAGAGAACCTGTAGAAATTTTGGAAGTGTGGATTTGGGGAAACTGTAAGAAGGAAGAAAAGTCTGATGGTGAGAAGGAACCATGGACTAAATAAGGAAGCAATCCTGTGGGGATACTAGTATGTGATCAGGCATATGTACAAAGCTGGTAGAGTAAGAATTGCATGGATAAACTCAACTGGGCATCTCCTAGCTTTTGAGCCCTTCAGTCTTTGACTTTTGTGAAGATTATGGAGGTTTCTATCCCCCGGGCTTGGCTACCTTCTGAATTGTGGTACTTGTCTTGGAAGTGACAGGTTTTGCTTTACCTCTGTATGCAAGTTTTTGATGAGACAGTTCCATTTTCACATTTAATAAATCCAGGAGAGTAAAGAATTAATCAGAAAGAAGAGTTTTGTCAATTTAGCACCATCTTCAGATGAATGACAGTCATCTCGTGCCAGATTTTCATATCACTGTGATCAAACACCTCTGGTAGATAATAGCAATGAGGAACCAAGCTCATACCACCGAGCCATGACTTTGGCCCTGGGATGCCCAGGATAGCTACATCGAGCTATTCCATGTTCTATTAGTCTGAAAGAGCATCCAAAACCAAAACAGTAAGCACAGCAAACTTTTTTACTACTCATAAAACAACAACAACAAAAAAACAACTGTAGCCGCTTCAGTTAATTTCTATAGGAAGATAAATTTGAGTAAGATTTTTTTCTCCAGAGAAAAGTCTTTTCTCTGTAGTTGTGATGTTGTATAGCTTTGGTTACCTTCTCATTGAAATAGCCAGAGATTCTGTTATCACCTCAGTTCTCACACTTTAAATATACACAGAAGACGTGTAGTTTACTATCCTGTTCTGTTAATGCTTTGCTCACCTCTTCTGTTGTCACATTTTCACTGTTAAGGCTCATCTGGAATATGCTTATGTTTTTTAAATACCTGATTTCACACACTACTACTATTTATGGTCAAGGCTGCTTTGGGAAGAATGACAATCAATCATGACTCAAAGATGGTCTCAGTGCCAGAAGCACTCTTCTTCTATCCTTCTACAGGCCATCATTCTGACTTACAATAAGCACCAGCAGGCAGTGGATGGTCATTTCCCTTACTGTTCCCTGAGGTCATGTTAATCAGCCCTCGGCTTTACTGTCAGAAGGCATAAAAATGGAAGTCCACATGCTGCACAGTGTAGGACTGATGGATGACCCCAGAGGAGTACTTCTGATCCTCTGTCGATGTCCCCAGAACTTGCTTCTTTCTCTAATTTCAGAGGTATCCACAGATGAATAGGGGTGCAGAGGCCAGCTGGCTGCTCCAGTTGTCAGGTGGTTTGAAAGATGTTGCAAGCAGCTGGAAGCTGACAGCACAGTGTCTGTCACTTGGATGACCACAACTAAGCACCTCCTTTGTAAGTCAGGACACTCAGCAGCAGGTATCATCTCACAGAAAAGGTAATTACTGTGGTTTAGATAATACCAGTTTCCATCATTTTATCACTGTTACCCCAGTCATGGGTGCTTTCAACATTCACTTACAGCTGTGGACAGAGGGGTTCAAGAAAGAGTATGCTAGGAAAGGGAAATGATATCCCAGATGCCAATGCGTGGTCAGAAGAATACACTACAATCCCAAGTATGGCAACAAAACGTGAGCTACTGGACTTGGGAAGAACAAGAATAAATAAACACAGTGAAAAGCAAACAACAAAAAAGCTGGTAAGAGTGGAAAAAAAGTGGATAAACTGTATTGTGAGGATTTAAAAGAAAAACTGGGGCAGAACAAAACACAGAAGGCGCCACAAGGGACATGAGCAAACTTTCTTGTTTCAACAAGATAGCTATTGTTTCTCATGCGTGTGCAGTCCTGTCCAAATGTGCCGTCACACAAATATTTTAAGTTGCTCTCTCCTGCCAGCAAGAGAGTTGTTATCATGGCAGCCGGTGCTGCGCTGCCGAGATGGGCCCCCAGAGAAAGCCCTCTCTCCTCTCACTCCCGTGCTGGCATGCCAGCCGATTCCCTGCACACTTTCCTACGTGCTCGGAATGACAGTCACGTTTCAGTCAGTGCTTCAACCCTTCCTGGGTGTAACTTTAGCCCCCTTGAGCAGTGACATACCTGCTTTACACTGCATCTGCAGAACAGAAGAAACAAGGCCCTGAGCGCAGAGATCTTGTTAAAACATGCTATAGGCAGACCAGGAGATATTATCAACCAATTGAACAAGGACCAACACAACTCCATTCTTGAAATTCTGTTTGTTATCCCTGCTCCGCTGAATCTGCTTGATTCCAAGTTGCAAAAGCATTATCCTAAGCAGGATGACAGAAATGCCCATTGTTAATTAATGTTATTATTTTATTACTCTTTGTTCTTAATGGCCCAAGACGTTTTAGCTGATAACTGGGATCAAGCAACAGGGTTATTTATTTTATACCTGTACTATATGTAGGTATATACACATGTAGGTATGCACTTATGTATGTATATAAAACCCCTGCGCAAATACTTTAGGGTAGAGATCACTCGGTATGTGGAGTTTTCCTTTAACACTTCTCAAGCCCATTTAATATTCATGTTTGCTGTTACACAGAGGAATAAACTGACCCCAAAACAATTGGTCTTATAGATAAAAAGTGAACATTAGGACTTTAATCAACAATGCTGTCAAAGTATCTAGAAGAAAATAGTTTATTATGCATAGCAAAGATGGGTTTCTTGAGACTTCTAATGAAAGCTGATATAGCCATTATCTGATTACTGTAACATACACTCAATCATTAATACAAAAGTACTCTTTCATGATCTTCATTTTATGGCCACAGCCATCCTAGGAAGAAGCCAGGAGGTGGGAAGAGGAAAGTATTGCTTCTTGCTTTTGTTCATGCCAGATCTAATGGGGTTGTGACGCTGAAGAATGCTAATTCAAGACTGATGTGTATTTCTTGGCCCTCATCAAAAGATGTGGGTCAGACTTATGAGAGGTCAGCAGTATTTGATGTCCTGAGGGCAAAATGATGCTATTCAAGATTAATATAGAGGCTGTGCCAGTCTTCTCCAGTCCCAGGGACTGCCAGTTGGCCTGCTGAGATGGTGTAAATCCCCGTTCCCCATCGCAGCCGTGCTGAACCAAGTGCTGCTACGAGTAAGGAGCTGTGCCCTGGCATCTGCATGGAAGTGATGGTACTGCTCTTCAGTGGCAAAACCATGGAGAAAGTAAAGATGCATAAGGGGTTTGGTAATAATTTCTCAAGTTGGTTATAGCAAACTGCACTGTTGTTATTTTGCTGCTGGCTTCTGCTAATAATTTGCTCTCAGTTCTTAAAGAATAGAACCCAAAAGAAATTTGCTGGCATCTGGCTCAATCAAAATGGAAAAAGTCATAATAAGGAAACTATCTTTCAAGAAGAGTGAAGACTTTTTTCTCTGAATGTAGATTTTTTAAAATTACTTCCGATTTTGCAGATTGTAGTCATTATACAGCTATTTATGAAGAAGTATTATTGTTGTCTTTGTCAAGAAAAAAGCCTTGAGAACACTATCTGTCACCTAGGATTAGTACTGCCACAAAATAAATGTTCTCTCAATATTTTTGCGGACATTTTCACAGGATCATTAGAGAACCTGAGCCCCACTATTACTGAAAATTAAAATTACTTAATAGTGCTGCCTGTGAAAGGGTGTTGGCTTTACAGTTGTCAAAAACCTCAGACATTGATAATTCTGTTTAATGATACATTATTTTCTTTTAGTACTTCTAGACATTCTGCAAGTGTTATGATTCCTTAAATGTCTGCGTTATTGTAAAAGTACTGGTATGAGTGAATAAACAGTTCCCTAAAATATGTATTGATTTTGCATCTTTAAAAGCAAGATACTGAGAACTCCAATTATATGTTTACCTCAGAAATATTAATGTCTTCATGAACTATTCAATTCATGTTGCAAGTTGTATCTTTTTGGAGAGAGTTCTTATTGCAAATCATTAAAGTCTTGTATAACCTTGTAGGTTAAATGGTAGAACATTCTGGTTCTGAATCAGAAATTAAAGGTATCCTTTGCAAATTCTTCCAAATATCCTCAGTTTGATGACTGCAGCATTTTAGCCTTTTTTTTTTCTTTTTTTTTGTTAAAGTCAGCCTCAGAATTAGCTTTTTGTTGCCCCTCTTCCTCCCTCACATCATTTCTTTTCCTGTCTGGAGAATCTCAGCTGTTAAAACCCACCACTGCCAAATCTGCTGCCAACTATGGACAAAAGAGAATGTTCAGTGAAACAGGAACACTCGAGCTTCCTATTCATGCTATGCTGTGACTGTAAAACAATGGAGTCGCAGCAGTCCTGTAGACTTTGTAGAAGAAATGGACCTTTAGGGAATGTATGTTTTCTCATACTGACAGGGGTACTAAGCTCCCACTTTTTCCTACCATAGGAAATTCATCACTGTGCATAATTCTATCTACATTCCTGTGGTTCACTTCCTGCTGCAGCCATGACAAATGTCCTTTTATATTTAGGGATTTTAGGGTTATTCATCTTTCATTACTGTTGTTATCAAATCTATGCTTCAAATATCTGTCTGCATCCTGCTCATTCCAGTGTGATGTATGAGTCTACAGATAATATATGCACCCCATGCTTAAACACATGCATAGAAGCCTCCAGAATTGAGTGTATGGTTCTCTGTGGCTGATAGCCTTCTTTGGCCACTGCACCCACAACAATCACTCTAGTACAGTCAGTTCACCTGACCTTCCTCTGCTTTTGATCTGACTCAACAAACCCATTCATTTTTCCTAACAGAACACTGAAAGTTTCCGAATAATTTTTGCTTCCTAGGGTAGACTTCAAAATGAATACATGTCTATACATATGTACATTTACATGTGTGTAATGGCCATTTGGGGGACACCACACCTGAGCTGTCAATAATGTAACCTGCTGTAGAGTATAGGTCACAGATAAGTCTGGAAGGCATCTCAAGGATTCTTACCTATCTCTCTTGACTCAGATTTATATGTTAGGAGGTAAAAAACTGGTGACATGAGTCCAAACCATAGTGCCAAAATGATCCATAATTGCAATAATTATTGCAAGTACTCTAGCCCAGTCTGCACGTTGGCTCTTCAGGAAGTTTCACAACCCATTCATGTACAGTCACGGTGCGTTCTCCATCAACCCTGACATGCTCTTCACTCACAACATTTAGGAGGGAGAAAGGGATTGAAAGAGGGAACATGCAGAAAAATATGCTGATTGGAGAAAGCATTCAGGTTCCAGGAAAATACCCCAAAGAACTATTGTTTTTCTATTTTAACAGTTTCCTCTGGTTCAATTGAATTTTCTCTGTTTACTATTCATTTTCTCTGTAGTGTTTTGGTTTCCACAATTCATTAACATGTCATTCAACAAGTCAAGAGTTTGTCTTTGCTATGTTTCCACTCATTGAATTAAAAAAAATTATACTTTAAACTTCCCATTTACTGTTATATTTAGGAAACCTCTCTTGCTTCTGAGCAACTTAAATGCCTGTATGTTTCCTCCCTGTTTTATACAATTCTAATTGATTATCCAGTTTGCCAATAATGTAATTGAAAAGACAAAAATCACAGTTATTCCAGAGTGAGAAGCTGTCCTAGAGCTTTAGATCACCCTGATTTGGGGTGCTGGAGAATTCAGTGATGTAATTAAGAAAGTCCTGCAGTCTTCATAAACATCCCGAGGTTATCCTCCCCAGACTTGTGCTTTTTTCCTTGCCTTGCCACTCCAAGCCCTGTCCTTGCCTGTCCCATGCCACAGGGAAAAGAGAACCCTCACAGCTGTTTTCTGCCATGTTTCCAGCAATCTCTGTCAGCTGGACAAAGGATACCGAGGGTGGCTTTAATTTATTCTTTCCCTTTTATCTGGTGTAAACGAGCAGAAGGGTTGAAACTCTCGCCTTTTCTCCCTTTGTTAAGGATAATGTAGTCAGAACTCTCATAAGAGAAGCGTTTAGTACTGTACATGCATTGTACCAGGGAAAGAGTTGCATTGCTGGAAAGTCTAAACACATTTAAGTCAAAGGCAACCAAATTTCCAACACCTCCTGCAGTCTCTATCTTGGAAGAGGAATTGCCTTAAGAGGTACTAATAAAGACAGCTCAATGACCAGTTTTTGGAGATCATTTCTGTACGCTGGGTATATCTTTTAAAAGGTTTTTTAAATTGTTAGGAAGAGCCTTGGAACACATGGGAATCTGCATATACACGTATGTCTCTAATACCACTTCATTCCTCCAGTGATTTTTACCCAAAAGGATTTATCTTGCAGGCTGTGAAACAGACCTAGCGAGCAGGGAAGTCTGCTGGCTCAATAAGAGTGATAAAAGTTAGATACCATAATGCTTCCATTTCATTAGGAGGCTATCTGTCTCCTGGTTATGACCCAGGAAAAAGTGGATACATGGCTTGATACAGCACAGAAAACATAAGGTATATATTAATGATCACATGCTGTTTCTCTCAAAAGGACATTTCTCTCTGTTCTGGCTGTACATTGTTTGACTTAGCAGTAGTAGGAAAGGGAATAGATGATTCAATTGCTATAATTTGTAAAATGCATCAACAATTTTAACCTGCATTTTCACTTCAGTCATACTCTCATCTCAGTTAAAGCTTTTTGTTTGACGTTTTCCTCCACTCTGACCATTGTCTAAAACACTTGAGATGAAGTCAGGTAGGTAAGTAGAACATGGTACACTCTACACCCTGTGTACGCTCTAACAGCATTATAACACATCGGTGAACGGAATGGGTTACTTCCCCATTCAACCTAAACTCATTTTTTGTCCTTGAGTGCCATCCACATATGTCAGACTAAGGACAAAGAGGATCCAGTGACGTTAATTGCATAGTTTGGGGTAGCCTTTAAGACTAGTCATAGCAAATGATTAGACAGATAAAGGTTTCGGTTTAGTTGTTTGCATGTTGGTAGGAGAGTACGGTGCATCAGCTGGTCTAACTCAGTCTCCCCGGTATCCTTTTGGTAAGGGGGGTGTGACAACTGCAGGGTTTTACCTCAAGTTCTCAGTTGAGAACCTTATCTTAATAAGACAAAAAAGCTTTCCTTGCAAAGCCTTGCTACTTTTTTCCATATATAGAATCTATATTAATGTTCAGTCATATTGCTTAAGAAGAAAACAATACATCTAGCAGCTTATCCCACATATTCACTTTGCATTATACCTTCCTTCCCATTTATTATAAATTTCTCTCCCTCTGCAATAAATTGATCCATTTTTTTTCCTTTTCAGTTTTCCTGATTCCAAACCTCTCACTAAGCTTGATTTGCTGCTTCTGTTGGGCCACCTAAACCATGCCATGTGTATTATACCTCAGGGCAGATCATTAATTCCTACCTCTTTGATTTAGCTGCACTCTCAGTCAGATTCCTGCATCATTTTATCTCCCTCGATTTTTTCTGCCAGTTTGAAACTCAGCTTTGGTTCTGCCTCCTTAAACATTAGAAGAAAGTACATTTCTTCTTTTTTTGACCTCATTTTCTCACCTGACAACACTCGGCTTTTTTACTGATGTCGCCCCAAATCATGTTTTTTCCATTTAGTACTAAGGTTAGCATTTCTGTGTTTCAGCAAAAGCAGCTATTTGCCTTCCTGTGATGTTCAGAGTCATCCTATATGTCTGCCTGTGCAATTCTGAGTTCAGTGCCAAAACAATTTGGGAATTTGTATTAAAGCTAGAAAGCCTTTTTACTATCTTGATAGCTTAGCTGTATTTGCTGTCACAGTATTAATACAAGCCAGTTGATTCTGCATTCCTCAGTACATTTCTGTGTACTTTCTTGTGCTCTGGATCATGGCTGGCCACTGTTTTCTAATCAAACATGTTCATATGCAATGATACATTCATCAAATAGCTGGTAACATTTCTGCTACTATGCAAAAATTCAGCCTAAACTTTCTGAGTAACTTTCAGGCTAAATCTACAGTTAAACCATTTTCATATTTAATTCAATACTAACTTCCTTCAGATTCTACTCATTTAGTTTGAGTTCACATTCACACTCTCCTCAGAGTCACATCCAATACTCCACAACATTAGCAGTCCTTTCAGCAAAGTTAGGGTAATGTATCTTTCTTTTATCAAATACTGCCACCAAAGCTTAATTGTTAATGCTCTTCGGCTTAGATGGTCCACAATTGCTTGTCTCAGTAGTTTTAGCTCAGTGTTATACTCAACAAACCACCACATCCACTGTGGATTCATCAAAAAAAAGCACCTGATTTAACAAAAGCGGAAGCTGGCTTGGCAGCCCTGGAGATCAAAGTACACTAATGTATTTACAGGAGCTGAACATGAAACCGTACAATCTTCGACCATATTTAACTGTGTAATGTGTATCACTTTTTATTCTGGAAGACTGCTTTTACAGGTCAGTCCTTCAGTTCCAGTACCCATTTAGTCCTTTTGAGTCCAAAAAGCAGATCACTAGCTAGCTAGCTATGGTTATGATTTAATTTCATTTTGTACACACCTATTCGTCTTTAACCCTTATCAAGGCACCCAAACCACATCAAAATATGTAAATCTTCAGTTACTACTATATGGAGCCTCCACAATACTGATCTCCTCCACCTCCACAACCACCATCCACTTCTTAAATTAATATATAAATCAGAATCGGTTTTTCTAATAAAAAAATATGACTGTATCTACTACATAGCAGGGATGGCTTGGGAGTTCATTTTCACAGAAGTAATTTGAAACCCTCCTCAGTATGCACTGTAGAGATTTGTGCCTAGGAAGATTTTGTTCTCCTTGAAGAGTTTGCCTTCTGAATATGGCTTCAGTGCACAGACAAAACAGACTGTGATAGGGGACCAGAGGTGATAAATACAAAGAGGTCTAGTAGAACCGCAAATATCCTAACCAAAGCCAAAGAGGAGCAGTTCAAAAGCTTCAGGACAGAGGAGTTTTAGGGAGAGAGGTACAGGAAAATGAAATGCCATTTAGTTGTTTCAACTGAATGAGACAGTATTTACCAGACCAGGCAATGGGCAGGTTATAATGAATGTCGTTACCAACACAGAGCAGGCAGAAGTTACTAGTTTTTGGCACGTGTAGTGTGACAGATGGGGTGACACCATCCTCTGGGCTGTAGAATACTTTTCCTATTCTGCCTCCCTCTCTGTCCCCAACACTTTTTCCTCATCACCAGTGTTCACAACCTCAGCCAAACAGGCATCCTGGCTCATGGGAGAATATCCCCTGTATTATCTTGGGCTTTGCATTAGTGTAATGCACTAAGAGCTTTTATTTTATTTGTTTTGGCTGGAGAGTGGGTGTGGATTAACAGTGCATAATACTGATTTACTCCAAGGCTGTGATCGCCTGCTTTCCAATCCAGATATTGGTAGGAATTTACCAAAAAGCATTGCACCCCTTTCAGCTAGGACTAGGTTTTCAGAAGATTCTATTCTCCTATGTAAGCACCTAAATAAATGTCAAGATTTTCCCAGAGCTCTACATGTTCAGTTCTGTGTGGACTGGCACTATGAGACTGGTTTCTGAAAACTGAGTCCTGTGAAGTGGGGATTGTGCTACTTAATATTTGTGGTGCTTTTTAAAATGAGACTTAAAATCATTCCCAGTATTTTCAGTCATTAGAGATCATAAAGAGCTATGTGCCATATAAGTAATTACATCTCTGCCTGCCCCTCTCTCTCTCTTCACCTCTCTGTAGATACTTCCTTCTAACTCATCTGTGGCACACAAGCCCTACATTTCATAAATGTCTCACTAGAGATAGTCGGGAAGACTATGGATTTATAATATAGATGGCACAAGTGCTTGAAGCAGTGGCTTCATTTCCATAAGCAATGTTTTACTTTGCGATCCATGCTAGTGAAGGATGCTGGATTTGTATAGGTTATTATTTATGCCCTTATGTCAGTCATATTGTTCAAATGGATTCAAATAAATTAGTCTTTCTAAGACTTGAGCCAATTCCTGAATTACTACATAAATTATTAAGTAGTCTGCATTCAAACTTTTTACAGTATTGCCTGGTTCATAGTTTGTAGGAAGAATTTCATGAAGTAGGAATTGCACATTAATTTTACATTTAATAGTGATATTTCATTGCTTCTAAAACTTTTCACACTATATCATTTCTTGTAGCCATTCCCATTTCTTGTAGCCGTTCCCAAGTCATGTTTTTATCTGCCAAGATGACATATTCAAGGAGCCTTAGCAAGGCTCCTATGAAAAACTTGTATGAAAAATAGGATGTGGAATAGCGCTTCCCAAATGTGAAAGAGATACAGCAGAGTTGTTTAGAGCCAATTAATTATGGAATAATTCCTCCAAACTGTGGCGGTAATTAATGAGTGAGTAACATGCAGTATTTAGAAGTGAACAGCAGTTAGCAAACACTATGCATCGTTTTGTGACTGTAATACAAGACACAGTCCTGTACCCATTTATTGATATGGGTATTAACAGATTCCTCCGGTTAATGATGCGTCTTGTGCTTATGTCATTGAGTTCTAATCTAAAATGTGCCTACATTAAAAAAAACAGCACTTTCTTGCACACATTCACAGGAGAGAGAAAGAAGTTTCCGTGAGAATTTGCTTGGGTTGAGAAACCAGCTATGGTTAATTCAGAGGAGACAGTGGCAGGACCACGCTGGCTTAGAGAAATAAATCAAGCACATCAGGAACAATGCATGATGTAACTGGAGGATTCAAGTGGCTTTCCTCTTACCTATTTCCTGGGGGATACACAGGACTGCATCCTTTCTGTAGCCTTTAAGCCTTGTGAAGCAGCTCATACACAGCCCTGAGAACAGAATAAGTGTGACCTGTTCCCTTGGCGTGCCGTGAAGAAGGTCTCCCTGGCTTCTGTATACATCTCTGACCCAGCTCCGATCTGGAAGAGAATAAACTTTTGCAATTTGTGCACTGTCAATGAAATTTTCTGCTAGCTTGTTCAATCAACCCCACCAGCCAAAATCTACTGACAACATCACTGACCTGCAAGGCCTATTTTAGTACATCTTCATCAGCTTCTTCTGGATTTAGATCATCAGGGAAGACCCTCAGAGAAGGGACTGTGTCTTTCACTATGTTTGTACAGCACTTGGGACAGGAGACAACCAGTATTAATTGGAAAGTCTATGAAATAGTTTGCTACATCTTAAAAAAAAAGGTAATGATGAAATATAAAAAGAACAGAGACAGGACAACCAGACCCCAACCAAATTTGGAGAACTGGACAAAGAAAAGTAGCATTTAAACTTTTGAATGGAAGAAAGTTTATGGTTTACATCATTAGCAACATACAGAAGAAACCCGGAGAACACTTTTACATAGAGTGTCACTATGCTTTAAAATTCAAGGTTGTTTTAGCATTGCCTTTGAAAGATCCCAAAGAGAATCAGCTTATTGAAATGCATTAAGACTGGTGGTTTTCCATTAACTACTTTCAATAGGATGAAAAAGTAACAGAAGAAAGGCAGTCTTTTGTGAGGAAGCTTACACCTTATCAATACAGGCTGAGGGATGAACAGACTGAGAGCAGCTCTGCTGAGAAGGACTCGGGGGTGCTGGTGAAAGAGGGGCTGGACATGAGCAGCAATATGCACTGGCAGCCCAGAAAGCCAATAGTGTCCTGGGCTGCATCAAAAGATACGTGACCAGCAGGGCAAAGGAAGTGATTTTGCACCTCTACTCTGCTTTGGTGAGACCCCACCTGGAGTGCTGCATCCAGCTCTGGGGTAATGTAATGGCCAGTCTTCGCGAACGAAGAACCGGGGAAGGTCTTTCCACTTCCAGCCTGCGCACTGGATTTTTTAGGTGAGACACAGTGTGCGCGGAACTGAGCCCACCCTTTAATCCTGAGGTTCATCTGCCGGGGCCAAGCGAGCTTGGACGGTGGCAGCGAGGTCCTCAGGATGTAGATGGATTGCCTTATGGGCTAACGAGCTCCATCTGCCCGGGGAGTGGCCCCGACCGGGAATTGAACCTGGGTCTCTGCAGTGACAGTGCAGTGCCTTTACCCGCTAGACCACCAGGGGCTCCCTAGCTCTGGGGTACTCAGAATAGGAAGGACAGTGACCCATTGGAGTAAGCCCAGAGGAGGTCCGTCAAGATTAGAGGGATGGAGCACTTACTGGGAAAGGCTGAGAGAACTGGGTTTGCTCAGTTTGGAGAAGGCTTCGACGAAGCCTCATTGCAGCCTTCCAGTACTTAGAAGAACTAAGGACCCTACAAGAAAGATGGAGAGAGACTATTTAGAAGGGAGTACAATGACAGAACAACGGGGAATTCTCAGACTGAAAGAGAGTAGGTTTAGATTAGAAATTAGGAAGAAATTAGGGTGGTTAGGCACTAGAACAGATTGCCCAGAGGAGCTGTGGATGCCCCATCCATGTGCTCAAGGCCAGGTTGGATGGGGCTCTGAGCAACCTGGTCCACTGGAAGCTGTCCCTGCCCATCGGAACAAGATGATCTCTAAGGTCCCATCCAACCCAAACCAATCTATAATTCTATGACCTGCTATCCAGGGTGTCTGTCAATCCATTGATGAATGTTTGGGTGTGTTCAAACTGGAAAAAGTTGAAAAACAGTGCTAGGACAGCACACCTATTCACCCAAGAAAGGTACGCAGAGATTTGGAAATGCATTATATATTCCTAATGTTACTTTTTTAAGTCTTTAAGACCTTAAAAAGATCAAAAGGTCCCACAAAGGGACTTAAAGATCATCTAGTTCCAAACCCCTAAAGCAGAGGAGTTGTAACTAGATGATCTTTAGGGTTCCTTCCAACCCAAACCAATCTATGATTCTACAGAAATTTTTGGGTTCTAACTTCTGTAATTTGTCTTAGATCCCCCTTTTCTAGATTGAGAGCATCCAGAATTTTGCAAACAATAGTGAGGACTTCAGCTCATCTGACTGCTCTGATTCTTCTTAACCGTCTTCTGTAACATGTCCTGAAATTTCTGTCCCACCAAGAAAGCAACCTTACTACAAAAATACCTTTAGATTGGAATGACTGACTCTTCAAGGTGCTCGAGTCACAGCAGTCTTCAAGGCAACAAGCTCTCTTCCCAAGGACACCTGTGTTTTGCTCTTGTTTCATCGCTACAGCCTAGTGGCCTTGGAACTGGACAGGCTGCACTTGGCACCCAACTCCACATTGAAATGGGCCCAGTTTTCAGGTATGAAGAACTGCGACAGTTCCACTGAAGTCGAATATGTAGGTGCTTGCCACTCTGGATGGGTGTTTTTATGTAACTGAGACTGGTTATTTGGACTTTTTAAGACACGTGAATCAAGTGTTATGTGCACATCATCCAAAGCAAAACATGTGATTCATGCACTATTGCCAAAATTTCCCAGGTGACCACTAATGAATCTAAGCTCCCACGTGTGTGTGGTTTTTTTCTTAGGCATATTAACATTTGGCAGGAGGTGTCAATCTGAACCCAAAGGAAGGTTCATCTTTCCTCACAATTCCTTCTTGATTAGTGGAACCATCAAATATGAATTATTGGCAGGTTAAGAATAATCTGTCACAAGGGCATTGGGAATTTATCGTTTATTTCTGTTAAAATAAAAAAAAAAAGCAAGCTACTTTTATAGATACCTAAATTGCTTTTATTTTGTCAAATAAGAAGAAAAAAGACAAACGCTATGTGTATGTTAAAAAAACCCGTGGGACTAAACTTCTTTTTCTTCGCTTTATTATGGGAAGGAGAGTGTTAAACTGCCATCCACTAAAAGCAGCGATTTTATGCTGAGGTCTCCAAGTCAGTGAATTTACATTTCGTAAGAACACCCTGAGGGGCTTTCAGCTACTTTGCTTAAAAGGTAGACAGATACATTTACAGCAGCGCAGGCAGAGCTCCATGTGCGAACACGGCCACAGAGCTGCAGATTCGCTTTCTGGCACATGTGTGTTAGGGGTGACTTAGTTCTAAGCAGGTAATGCATCAGGACACTTTTATGGCTTGGCTGGGAATACAGATCAGTAAAGAATGTGACTGTAATTACCAGTAACGAGGGTATAAATTTCTGATCCCTTCTTTGTTGGCTGAATTTTGCTAGTGTTTCTAAGCATTTACATTTTACAATTGCCTTATTTATAGTCTGAAATTTGGTCACTAGTTTTTCATGCATGTGAAATGCTTTTTATTGCATGTGGTAGGAAACTACCGCCTTCACAAGCTAGCCTTTCATAAAAACATTACAACCTATTTAGTTTAAAATATTTTAATGATGCAATAATAGACTACTGGAGATTTTTAGTTGGAACACACAAATTCTATAGATATTATTACTATTATTTCAAGCAAATAAAACCTCTGCATCACGTTCAAATTTATACGATTGCTACAAAGAAATAACTCCTAAACTAAAAAAAATATGCCACCTATATTATTCCCCCGAATAAGGCTGCATCTGCTTTGTGGAGTTGCAATAGGAATAGTTGCAATAGGAAATTAGTTCACCTGTAGCTTCAACCACCCAATGTGCAAGACTGCAGTTTTTCATTTCTATTCCAACGCCATTCAGGCAACTTGCCTGTGCCAATCATTCCATCCACTTCTTCATGTGGATCAGGTTTTGGGGCCGGGCTGCCATTCAGAGCAGGACATTTGGAAAAGTGCCTTTTTTTGATTGGTGAGCTTTCCAAGACTAGGCACTTTGAAGGTCTGCATGTTGCTGGGCTTGGACAGCTGGGCACAAAACAAAAATCTCCTACAAGTACTGTAATTGTGAACCAATACATGGAAAAGTGTCTGAGACAAAACTTGCCCTTATTCTCTGTTTTTTTCAGCATCCATCATAGTCGCATCACAGTCTTGGACTAGGCTGCCCAGTCATAGTACATTCCAAAGATGTGCCCTTCTGCAGTTAGAGCAATGCCTGTCTTCAATAATATAACACTAAGGATAGCTGACTGAAGTCAATGCTTTAGCGGGTCACCTTGCCTCACCAGTCAAGTTCTAAATCTAAATTATCAAGTGAATATGAACTTTTGGTGTTGACATGGCTTTCCTTCACAATGAATCAGGCCTTATTTCAGTTTTAGCTCTTGCTTTCAGTAGGGTTGCACCAGATTTCTACACATATTGGGAAGAGCAGAGTTTTCTTCTTCATACTTTTCTTTGAAAACAACTTCAATGGAAATGTCTAAAGGTGAGTCTTAGATTCTGTGTTTAAGTGGCTTACCATGAAAATCCTAGTGATACCTGATTCTCTTGGAAATACTGTGGGAGAGGCTGCAGTTGGCCATGAAGGGAGGAAGGAGAGGAAAAAGATGAGATCACAGTTTCTGTATGAGCTGTCCATGAAGCAGTCTCTTGCAACAGCAGGACCCAAGAGGAGCCTGCTTGCCTCTTCCCATGTGCTTCAAAGAATAAATAGCATGAAAAGAGGCAAGGAGGAAGTAGACTACAGTCCTGCTTCCCTCTGCTTTGATACATAATTGAATGAGAATGCAAGAGGGTGTTCTTGACTTGAAAATCTGGGTGAAAGCACAACTGGGCATTGTTCATGCTAACATTATTTTCATTAGCATACTACACAACTCAAACATAGCAGCAGCCAGAACCCACCACTGACTTCAATCATCTCTTTCCTGTCTTCAAAGTGAAGCTAACTTTTGGCTTTTACTACTAACATCACAATAACAGCTACACTTCACGGAAGAACCTGCATCATCTTCAAACTGTGGAGAAGAGCTTGTGAGTAAAAATGAAGATACTCCTTGGCATGCAAGATTCCCCCCTCTACTCACCCAAAGATATAAAGCCTTCTCCCTGACTCCTAGTAAAGTGTGCATATCAACCATGAGTGACCGGATGTAGCATCTACTGGACTACAGCCTTTTCATTTTGGTTTTGCCTGAGGGACAGTGTTCTTGAGAAGTGGTGTCAGGAATTTTGTTTCAGGGATGGGAGGGAAAGTCCAGTTTCAGAGCTGACTTTCATTCCAGTGTTGAATAAAAATGTTATTAAAAGTGAAAAACTTAAGAGCGACATTTGGACATATCCACCACAGGAGTGCTAATAACAAAAGTGACCAACTTGCAACCAAATTTGCTTGTTTACAAGTGGGAAAGGTGAGTTTAAATTCATTGTCCTGCCCTTATCCCTACAGGGACTTTGACCTCTGTTCCCTGTGGTGGATACCAGGAATCTAAACACTGACCTGTAGAGTAACTCTTTGGACTGGAGGGTGAACCGTGCACACAACAAAGTACCTCTGACAAGGCTGGGAGAAAGAGTCAGAGGCAGGTAGATAGGCAGACATTCAGTACAAATCATCTCTGCACCCAGGCTGGACAGTGCATGGGGTCACCAGTGTCCCGGGTGGTCACAATATTTCCCAGGTAGTCATTTTTTCCTTCCCCATTTTTTTTTCCCACCTAAAAAATTCCAATCTAGCCCCTAGAAATTTTCCCTGAGAAATTTTCATTGAAACAAACACACTTCCAGGAAACAATTTGTATTTTTGTAAAATGCTGTATTTTGACAGAAGTATGTTTTCTGCAAGTTTTTTTTTTTTTCTTCAAACAATTGTCATGACAAGCTCTAATGGAAGCAAGGGGTGGTTTTGACAATCTAGATAATAGAAACATCAGCTCAAAAGCAACATCAAATCTTAAGGCCTGATTCTGGAAGAGCCCATTGCTCGTATTGGCACTGTGACTGCCAAACTCAGTAGAACACCTCAGATCATTACACTGCCATTCTTACCATGGGATAACAGAGAGTTTTTGGCAAATATACCACCCTTCTATGCCATTGCACTACCGTTACAAGTAAAAAACTCCTTCTCAAAAGATTTAACACAAAATAAAACATAAAACTGATACAAAGAACAGAGAGCTAATGTCCCTGACTACATGGGCTACCCAGAGATACCACATCCTACTGGTAATAGTTTCCCATGGTACCAACAGCTCTGTTGCCCCAAAACTTAAGCCACAAGTCTGAGGACATTCAGAAGGGACGACCTTTCGTGCAGTAAAGAACTTTTCAATGTAATAGCAGAAAAAGAAATCTTTTGCTTTCCTCAAATCTCAGGACAGCAGCTTTTCATCCTATGTTCAATCAGGCTCAGCAGAAACATTTGAAAGGAGAGAAGAAAGGCTTTGTTTTCACATGGCCCTAAAGCTGCTTCTCCCTCCTCCTTCTCCTCCTCTCCTGTACTTCTGACAGAATTTTAGGCTCCATAACATCAAGCAAATTTTATTAGACTTGGAATTACCATGATTTTATGGGCAGGTGTCTACCTGTAGAAAAACCTACCATGTTCAACTTTCTATATTTAAGTGGATGTGACCTTCTTGAAAAGTCAGATTATTTTCTTATGCTTGATTTTCATGTACATCACACCAGCAGAAGTGTGATCGAAGTGTAATTTGCAATATTCTGAGCTGCTTTTTAAAGGGGCAAAACCCTCCATATATGGGCTTCCCTGGATTTCAAGTTGACTTTTGATTAGCTTTTTTGTGCAGGTATTCCAGGTGTTGCCATTAGTTAGACATTCTGATTCTTGCTTTCTAATTATATAGTCCACAATTACTATCACCTTCCATTTCATTTTTTGACATGACATAATCTATTTGTAGATACATTTTGGGTACTCCGGGAACTAGAGCTCCAGCTAGGTACGATGCGACACAAATTGCGCGTTGCAAATTATATGTTCAGGTCCCAGGGGCACAGCTTCATTCCTCAGCCTCCCAGGGGGGCTGGGAAGCGTTAACAGTGACAGCCACTTACCTGCTCAGTGAGAAAGGGGTATTGAAGCAGCTGTCCCTCTTCTGCAACAAAAGATGTGTGGAAAGAAGCAGCCCACGATTTGATGCTCTGGCTGCTGCTGGAGAAGAAGGACACACAGGACTCCTTGAGAAGGCCTGTCAGCTGCAAAAAAGAGGAAAAGCCGACTCTTCCAAGCTCAGTGTTGAGCTGAGTGGTAAGAGGACAACCAGGACCCTTAAAAATCTTTCTGGCTGAAGTGGTGGCAGGCTGGGGCAGGAACACTGGCAGACAGTCAGACAGTGGTGTGGATACCTTGTCTAACTGGGATTCCAGTGTAGGTCAGCCACACAGAGAAGATTTCCAATGTCATTTCTACACAAACACTGAAAATACTTTCTTCCTCAGTAATCCTGACCAAACAAAATATGCTATAATCTCAGGGAATTCTGCTTGCTAATTGATTTCTAAATAGATTCAGTTCTTGAGATAAAACACTGCTTTTTCTTACACAGGCCCCTACCTACCCTCTTGAAACCAAACTACCAATGAAGCTGTATGTCCTCCCATGGGAAAGAAACAGCAGGTGCTGCGCTAAAGTACAATTATGTAATGTTTGCTTTAACATAAATACCAATATTTAGTACCCTGTAGGCATTAAAACCCACCTACACTGGTTGGCAGAAAGACTTTTGATAGTCACACACCAAATCAAAGAAAAACAGAGACAACAAAATTAAAAACAAGTGAAATGAGAATTTCTGTATTTCTTTTTGAGAGTAAGTTGGAAGCAGTTTGTGTCCTGAGACAGACCAACATACTTTAATCTCTAATGTCATATAGTGACATTTCCACTACAAAACATGACTAAGAGCATCAGAATTGTTTTCCCCCCTCAAGTGACAGCATGTTTTACATTATTTATGCTTTTGCTGACTGGAAAAATTTAACTGGGAAAACAACTGTGTACAGTAGTACACCACCTTATTTCTATTTTGAAATAAAGTTGGAACAATTTTGAATTTAAATTGAGAAAGACTTGTCTAGAGCTGAGCATGCCTTGTGCAAAAAGAATCAGAGAAATATTTCTGGTTTTCCCTCCCTTCCTTTTTCAGTTCTAGATGCCTCTAATAGAGCACACACATCCTAACAAAATGTTATAAACACCTTTAGGACATACTGTAAGACTACTGTTTACCAGGATTTAAAACATATGAAAGGACAGCTCTGCACAGGTTAATGTCTAAAGTCTGACTCCACAGTTTCCAAAATTTTCTTTCTAGATGCTAGTTAAAAGTGACAGCCATTTTGTAGGAGCATGGACCACTCTGCTCATCTGTCCTGTTCAGCTTTGCTGCTGACATTGCTCAGGTATGCGGTGCTGGGTGTCCTAGATAGAGCTGAAGTGAGGAGCAGAGCTACGGAAGGGTCCTGCTCAAGCCTCACTGACTTGCCTTGCCACTGTGGTTTGTTTTGCAGCCAGTGTCACACGTGAGTGTACTGGTTCAATTTCGAGTCTTTTACTTGACAATTAAATACTTAAAAGAAAGAGATAGCTTTCAGTTTGAGTCTAAGGTTGAGCTCAAACTCAGGCCTCTCCTCTTAAAACATTCTAACTGCTGGTTCTTTTGGGATCAGGAGTGAAGTTGGGAAGCAAAAGAAGAGGAGGATATGAGGGCAAGCTCCCTGGGCCACTCTACGCATACTGTCTTGATCATCACCAAATCCATCCCAGACTCTCTCCCCAAGTTAACACCCACATTTAAATGGTAGCTTAAGAGAAGAAGCAGGAACACAGCTGAAGAATCTCAGTCATGTTTCCGAAAGAGAATCTGGTCCATATTGAAAAATGAAGCCTGGGATAAACTCGGTTGTAGCAGAGTGATATGGATCTCCACTAAAGAGTTGTACTAAAAGGAATGTGTTGTGTGCAGTTTGACCAGGAAGGAGGTGTGAAGCACAGCACGTATGAGGGAAAACATGTAAAAGACCACGGCAGTGATAGTGGGAGAGTTTAATTATCTAGACCTCAGAGTGGATTATGTTAAGTGGAGGAAGCAAAGCTTGATCTGGTACAGGACTGCTTTCTAATTTAATGTGTACATAAACCAAGAAGGAAGGGAGGAATGCCAGATGAGGTATTAAGCAATAGAGTATGATTGAGACGTTAAGGTACAAAACCAAAACGAGGTAGAAGGAAAAGGGACTGCTTAGCTAAAACAGCTTCTGCAGCAGCATTCTCTACTCCAGCTACAAGGTGCACACAATCCTCCAAAACAGAGGGCAGAGATACCTCCCTACACAGCTCTGCTCCAGTGCAAAGCACCGGTACAGGTAGTGTGCCTTCTGCAGCACCCTGGCAAACCTGCATATAAGCCATCTTTCAAGCAGGCTACAGAGACCTCACAGATAAACTATGGTCGGTTTATGTCACCTCTAACCATTCTTGATCTGCTTAATAACCTGCAAAAGCAGGCGAGCAATGCCTGCAGGCTTGGGGGCCTGTCTCTTGAAGGTGCTTTCTGGGTCACAGAGCTGTCGGGAGTCACCTTGGTTGCACACCACAAACATCCCTCCCAAGGCAACTCCCTCCATGCCCTCCCTGCACACGGAGAGGAGCTCTCTGACGTGTAACATCTGCATGTGTGAAAGGAAGAAGTTTATCATAAGGGAACTTGAGCTCATAGTGACAGTGGAATGGAGCATGACACAGTAAAGAGAACGCAGCTATATAATCAAACACAAAAATGTACAGAAGTACAGACATAGAACAGTTAAAACCTTCTAGGAAGAAAAAGGGATTTATTTCAGAACCAGGTCAGATATTTTTCTTCATGAGGAAATATAAGCTTTCTTTCAAAAGGTGTTTTGGCAAGTTTCAGGTTTCCATGTGATTGCCCTATAAAACATTGTTTCGAGCTATTAACAGAGCCAGCATTGCTGCTATGCCGTGCTAAAAAGCCTCAGGTAATTTATAAGCTATTTCACATACAAGGCCAGATTCTAGTCTCATGCCACACCCTGAAAACTAGAGCCACTTCCACTTCAATATATCCAGATCCAGAGAAGTTTGCCACCCAGGCCCCTACCACTGGTTTCAATTTCCTCTATTGCACTGTTATTATATTACTTAGCAGCTCTGCCGATGACATTGCTTTCAAAATGGAGCAATTATAAACACTGGCAGGAAACGCTGGAGTAGAAAATGCTTTTTAAAAAATGACAAGGATGTGAAGAAACTCAATGGAGATCTTTCGTCTGATATATGAAAAGCAGATGACCAGGGATAGAATCAGTGGGGCCACGAAAGGGAATGAGTGAGAAGTCAGTGACAGATGAGACTGATGCTGCGTTGAGCCTGAATTAATATCCTTTGCCTGAGTATTTACAGAAGTTGAAGGTCACATCCCGGAAACAGGGATCCATTTTCATGAGGGGAAAAAATGAAATGTTAAAAGGCTTTATGATCCAATCTGGACAGGTAGTTAGTTAATTAGAACTATTAAAAGTTGACAGGACCTGAGACTTAGATTAACTGCATCTTCAAAGTTGGAAGGAAATAGCAAGGGAAATTGGCAAACCTGTAGTAATACTGCTTGACAGCTTCCTGAGGATGGTATATCTGGAGATGCCTAGAAAGTAACTACTCCAACTTTACTTCTTAAAAAATAATAATATTTAAAAACAAAACATTTTTTTTCCTTTTTAAATCAAGGGAGGATTTAGGAATCCATTCACCAATAATCCCAACTGCAGCCACAGAATGGATATTGGAAACATTAATATGGGATGGCGTTATGCAACATGTAGAAACAGCCAGCCCAGGGAAGGAAAGGCAGCTGGATTCATGTCATGTCTGTCAAATGTGCTTTAAATTCTCTCAATACATTTCTCAACAGAGAGTCAGAAGTGAAGTGACGGGCATAATTTATCCAGATGGAAGAGATTCATTTGGTGCCACACCCGACACAGAGAGATTGATCTGTAGAATCAGTGAAGACAGTACAGAAAAAGCACAATGGCAAGTGGTTTGAGAATTATCTGTGGGACAAGAAGCAAGGTATCAGCAAAACAGCGTGGTTCAGGGTGACTAGAGGGACAGGAACAAGGCAGTACTCCCAAATTTCAGCACCATACCCACTTTTATTCAACTTCTATATAAATGGCCTGCAGGGGATATAATTTTTAAAGTGGAATTTTTTGCTGATAGCACATTAAGTGTAAAATGGTGCACAGAGCAAGCAAATTTAAAATGATTTGAATAAATTAGGCTTATGGACAGATAAAGGGCACATCCAGTTCAGTGCAGCAAAGTAAGACATAATGACTGCAAGGCACCAAATATAATCATAGGCAGGAAAAAGGAAGAAGAAGGAATACTGTCCAGGGGAAAGGATATAAGATAATTACTGATCAAATACTAAGTGAATGCTTAGAATAACTGGGAAAAACAAAGATGGGTAAATTCTTCATGCTTAAAAAGACACACAAATTCTTCATACTACATGCTGAGTTGTCTCTTCAGTAAAGCTGAATTGAGACACCTTTTTCAACAGTCTAAAAGTGCTGAGATAAAAATCCAAGAGTTTTAGAGACTGCATTGTCTCCATAGACCCAACATGGTAAGACTTATAAAATATATTGTCCCCTCCCCCCAGCAAACAAACAAGCAAAATTACTTTCTTGCATTTTGAATGTTAATTTGGGGTCTATTTCTGTAAAAAAACCCAAGCATAAATAAATTGAAAGGTAGTTATTACCGGTGAAAACAGCCTTTTTACTGCAAAGGTTATGACATTAACCCAGGGAAAAATTCATGAATATTCACAATCACCATTTGTCATTAAGAATCATAAAATTAAATGTTGAGTAGGGCTTTAGAAAACTCCTCCAGCCTACTAAATTCCCTCTTCACTACTTGCTATTATGCTAGCATACATCCCAACTTTTTTTTTTTTTGTGCGTTTTAGAAACCAAATTCCTACAAGTTTTCTCTATCCATCTCTACAAGGAAAAGAAAAGGAAGATAAGAATCATAAAGACCTGTAGAAACCTGCTAAAAAATGAACAACTAAAAATTCAGCCAAGGACTTCTTCAGGTGTTTGTAACCAAGGAAAAGAATTCCCCCAAAGAAAGACAAATATTAAAAGAGGACAAGGTTACTGGATTTGCTCCTAAATATCTCAGAAACTATTTAGTTTTCACATTTGCACCCGTCAGGTTTGTTAGAGCCACCAGGTGCTATGTAATGTGTGTGCAAACACAGTGGAGAGACTTGCAAGGGAATAAAAGGACTGGAAGCCTGACTGGGGAGAAAAAAACAAACTAGGAAGCAGATGTTTCTCAACCAGTAGAAGTCATAGACAGGTAAAAGGACTGAATAAAAAAGAAAAAAATTAGGTGAGGTGCTTCAAGAAGGATTTCAATAGGCTTTGCCAATATTCTGCAAAGCAAAGAAACGGCACAGGCACGGAACACAAAACTGGGGGCCCGCTTACTGAGTAAGAGCAAATTCTGTGGAAGGTGACTAATGCCGGAGGGAAGTGAGGGAAAGCCATAAATGAAGAGCCACGGTTAAAGCAGAAAGCATATGCATTCAGTGAGCAAAGTGGTCTGCCACATGGAGCAAGAAGTCCATGTGTGGCTATAGGCACAGAGACACACAATAGCTTCCGAAACGGTTACAAAAGCTCTGCTGTTTATCTACATATCCATTCACCCTTATGCTATGAAAAGCAATGTGCCAGTGGAGGCCTGGCTGTCAGTCAGCAAAGAGAATAGCTGTCCCCAGTGCTAACACATCCCAGGCCATTTGCATGTTTGCTGTGCTCAGTGATTAACCCACTGAGAGGGTGACAGGGCCAGGATAATTCACAGAAAGACAACAGCTACACTGCCAGAGAAATGGGGAAGGGTACCCAGCCATTCAGATGAAGGACAGGAAAAAGGGAGTGCATTCCCATCTGCCCTATGTTTTAGAAATAAGGGAAAGCACAAAGCGGGGAGTTTAAGTCCTGGAAGACTGAGCCATGTCATATGAGCTGAGACTTGCTGGCTGGGATCAGCCCCTCCAGGAGCCACAGCAGCCCAGGTTTGCCCAGCAGGGGCAAGGAGTAGCTCCCCGCCATGGTGTCTTGGAGAGCAGCTGGAATTTTTGGAGTCTTCGGTCTGCGGGCTGCTGTCTAATCCCAGTCAATAAAGGCCACCCTGATGATATGTTATAACACGTGTCCCCAACTGCTGCACAGACACAGCACTGCTGGTTAATTTTGCAATATTAGCTGCATGTTACCTAGTCCCACCACCACCATTCCCTGCTACAACCTCAGAATACCTGTCTTTGGGAGACACATTTCTAAAATTCCTGAACAGCCCTCTTTCCCCAGAGAGAGCAAGCAATGTAATCGGATGTCAAATTCTCACCCTACATCCACATATTGCTGATGATAGAGCCCACCCTCGGTAGCTAGCACTCCTGTTGCATCCACATCTTCCCCCTGGCCTATTAATATATACAGGCACTTGTGCTCATTGGCATGGTGACTGTGCTTATGTCAGTCATGCTTCTTTGTATTCTCCCTGCTTAGCCACTCACTGTTGTGCAAAGGATGTGTGCATCAGGCTCAACACCTGCTAGGAATTTCTGAGCTCTCTCTGCTTTTCCACTCTTCCCAAGCACTCTGTCCTCACATCAAGTATTTTGTATTCTGTTTCCAATCTGATCCTCATTTTTGTTGCTTTCCCCACTCTTATTTCCCAGCTATCCAGCTTTCCTGATATTTCTTTCTTTGTTACATTTGCTGTATTACTCCGGGTTTGTTGCATTTGACTTGCAGCCACTCAGTCATACTGATGTAAAAAAAAAATTAAAAAACACCTAAAAATCCCCTTTCTTTTTCACTATCTCCCCTACTTCCCAGAAAAAAAATAAAAAGCTAAAATCCTGCAAGAGCAAAAAGTGAAAGACAAGCAAAGTGAAATTGATGCCTGTCCTGTCTGACTCATCAACACGATGAATCCTAAAAGCATTTCCTACAATGGTAACCAGGAGTCCTTGCTGTTGCCACCTGGGCAATAGTACCCTGCCCCCTCCAAGGCACCCAGCTGATCCCTCTTGCTGGGACCAGCAATGCATGCGCTGACACAAATAAGCCCAAATCCTCTTCCAAAACTTGATCCAGCTTAAAACCAAACCTGACTAAAAAAGATACCTATTTCCAGCCATATCCAATTCTTACTGTGGTATAGATCTAACTACAAATGTATTCTCAGTCACAGATAACCAGAACTGAGTATTTCAGTAAAAGAATTTCGGAAAAACACTGACAAGGCTTAAATGCTCTGCAGAGACATTCCAGATTTTTGCAGTGTTTAAGCTGGGAAGGTTTCTGGGGTTCAGGGCAGAACCTTAGGTTGCTTAAAGGAAGACGCTAATTAAAAACCTAGCCCTTGTTGCGTAACACAGATGTTTTGATATGAAATAACATCAGGAAAACATTTGAAAAATGGGCTAACTGCAGTAGGGAATGAAATACATTTTAAACCCTTACCACTTGTTTTGTCCCCTGGATTCTGCATTCTTTTTTTTTTTTTTTTTATTGTATTCATTTAGATCCTAAACGGCACAGTGCTACTGGTATGGGTTTACACAGTATATATTATTATGATATTTAGTATTAATAATGTTTAAACATCTTATTAAATCTCAGATAGAATTTGCCTCCCCCCACAGGACTCCTTTCTCACAATAAAACGTAGAAATGCCCTGCAGATATATCCATGCAAAGCTTCCCGCTGAACTGCCCTTCTGAATTGCCCAGAGAACAACACGGAGCTCTGAATCACAACACAGGGTTCAAAGCTTAACTTTCAGGAATTCACTTTGCACTGCTCCTATCACCTTGAGAAGAGCTGCACCAGGCCACCCGCCACCATTCATCATTTCCTTTTTTCTGAAAGATTTTCCTTTCCTCCATTCGCTTGCTGCGTTATTTCCCAGAGGACTGCTCCTGGATTGACTGGGCTTTAATTGCTCAGCCCTGGCAGGCTCAGGGTGGAATTTCACCTTCGCTTCTCCCCCTCCTCTGCCCTCTGGAGCTGCTGCAGCTTCTTGGTGATTTCCGAGGAACCGCTATTAGCAATTCACTAAGTTTGTCCCTTTATTGCCTTCCTGTGGATACGCACGATGTAGGCCAGCTGATTTGCATTTATTCCTGCCATCCCCTTGATGCTTTCGAAGAGCTGTCTTACTGAGATCTGTATTACTCCCCAATCTTCCTTTATTCTAAAAGAACTTCAGTGGTATTATGACTTTACTCCTCACTCCTTTCCTCCTCCTCCTCAGTTATTAATGGATCCACTCTTTGTAAGCATCGGTCCTCCTGATGATGCATTTGAACAGCTGGTTCTCATCCCCCAGACCAGCTTCAACCAACTTCACTACTTTTTCCCACCCTCACCCACTCAGCTTTTTCCAGGCTGTGCTCTTTCTTTCATCTGCCTGCTTCTCTGTTGACAAAAGGGTACCTTATGCCCTCATATATACAAGTCATCCTTCATGTGTCTACAACAGGTAAAAATTTGCTGCCACATGAATCTTTGGCACAAAGCCGTCAGGAAAGCAGGTAAGGTGAACAAGGAGTATCTGCATTATCACAAGCCTTGATACCCCGACAGCATCCATCAGAAATTGCCTGTATCCTTTGCTATTAATCATTTCACAGACTCCTCACAGTGAGACTGAGTTGGAGGCAAAGGTTCTCCAATGGGAAAAACACAGCATTGTGAAGAGGGGCTCACAGCTGCCTTTTTTCTGCCTCTTTCCTATCTTCTTTGGGCAGCTCAGCACTGCCAAGGGGCCAAAAACCTGGACCAGATTTCCTTGCACTTCCCTATTTCTGACTGGTTCCAGTTATCCCTCCTTACCGTTGCTCAGTGGGTATTCATTTTGCCTGTGCTCCCCCGTCCACTTGTTCTGGCCTGGACACTTCTGCCCCAGGACACACAGACTGCCCAGCCAGTCCCTTTAATCCTCCCAGTGCTGCAGGCACAGCATCTCCAACACACGATCAAGTAGGTCCAAGTCAAAGGTACACCGTCAGGGTTTTATGTTTTCACATGGTCTCAAACTATGCAGCCCCTAGCTGGAAGCACAACTTGAAATATAACTTTGGCAAGATTTTCTCTGAGGGGGATTAGTTTCAGTGACTGTCTGTGAGAAAGTGAACTTCCCTTTGCCAACTCTTCCCTCTTCCTCTTAGTTTTCCTGGTTGCTTTACTCTCCCATGAAGGTGTTTCATGCCTGCTAAGTACACGGGAAAAACACAGGGATAAGTAACAAGAATGAGGGCACACCAAACAAAAGTCGAACATACGAGAAGACCAGAGCATGGATTAATATCTCATTCCTGAGTTTTATGAAGAGCTTATCAGCTTCCTGCTCTTTGTCTAAACCTGCAAGCTCCTTTACAAAAAAGGAAGGAGACTAAACACACACTGCACATCTCCAAGAGGCCTGTGCTCCGAGGCCAGCCTTGCACAGAGAACCCTCACTTCCTCACAAGAACACAAGAGGCTTATAGTAGAACATGGGAACCTCAGGATTGCACCAGGATAGCCGAAAACTGGTGTCATCACATAAGGCTGCATCTGTTGTGAATGTTCACTGGAGCAGGGGAAATAGTCAGTGAAGATAAGGAGTAAACATGAAAGACAGGCATCTGCATGAAAGCAAAATTCATCTGGAAAGACCTCCAAAGGCAAAAAATAGAGGCTTTCGCTGCATTACCTCTGCTGACGGGCTTGCACAAAGGGCCTCAGTGTGCAGCAGGTATTCCAGCTCTGTCGTTGTGCAGATAATTAAAAACAATAATGAAAGGGAGGTTTTCTATGCCTGTGCTCCAGGCACAGCCACAGCTCCTGAGCTGTAGAAGCTGAGTGGTCCCGCTGCAGCAACATTTGCATTACTGCTAATCTGTAATTGGGATCCCCACTTAGTGCTATGACTCTCTCTGACCATTTTCAGACCTTTACCATCCAAGTCAAGAGGCTCCTTCCTCTAGAAATTATATTAAGATTCTAAAGCATGTTTTCTAATTTGTTTTAACAGGCAGCAATGATTTCTGTTCATATCTAGATGAGTACATTGTTTTCCCAGCATGCAACTCAAAAATAAAAGAAGAATCATATCCACTTCATAATTCCTTCTAAAACCAGGCATACATGAATTAAAAAATGTTGATATTGTTACATCTGTCTCATTTAGTAACAGGAAATAATGATGAAGTCTTGCTTTCTCCCTCACACACAGTAAGGACCAAATTCACATACAAATCTAAGTGAATTTGAAGCATAAGTAAGCTACCACTTACTTTAATTCCTATCTTCTTACATCCTTCTGATTGCTGTCTTTCTGGCTACACATCTCTTTCAGCCCCTCATCATGTAAATTATTCCATGTTAGACTACTTCAGATTCAGTAAGACCAAGAGGATTAATTTCAGAGCTGACGTGTAAGAAGGTGTAAATTCTACACTGGGGTGTGAGAAGGGACAAGATTTTCCCTGCAGGCTTTGGCTGTCCTTCTCCTGGATTTACATGAAAAAGAATCCCAATCCCTTTATCACTGTCATGAAGAGGCTGAGGAATCTAGAAGTACACAAGATAGCAGCTCAGATTTATTCAGGTTCATCTCTTAGTTTGAGCCTGATATTAGTATTGGATAGACTTGTCCCTTCCAAATTTAAGGCTTTGCCAGGAAATGGGGAAAGAGGTTGTCTCTTAGGGAGATAATTCTAGAGTTAAACAAAAACCCCAAAAGGACAAATAAAGATACCACCCCCAGTATAACTTAGTATTTCATCAGATCTCTAAATGTAAGCTATATGAATGTCCAGTGGCACCTAACTTTATTTTTATTCACTTAAATGGGGATCTCGATGACCAGAGCGCTGCCGTGTGGCTTCCTCTGAGCCCCATCTGTTCACAACACACCCAGAAGAGGAAAAATCAAGCCATTTATTTAGGTGACTTCTTATAGATGGAGGTTCGTATTTTCAGTTTTGCAAGCCTGAATGTGAAATAGATATCAACTAAAATCACCTCAACATTTAGATAGTTCCTGAAAGTAATAAAATGCCCCTGCCAAAATGATCGCTTTTTACTGGTGCAAATTCAGCCCTGCAGTTAACAGGCATGACTTCAGAGATGCCAGTGTAGCTAGCCTCAAGATAAATTTGGACTTGTAAATCCAGTCAGAACACAGAACCCCAAAAACATTTCAGACTTTTCCCAGCCTTGCTGAAAAGACCACTCCCTCTGCTCCTAAACTTTGCAAGAAAGTGAAAGGTGGATGGCAAACCCTCAGCCCACCGTCTCAAGTGAAAATTCTCACTTGCAATTTTTTTGAGCTTCAGAAACTTCAACCATTTAATATGCTGGAACCTTTCCCCACTGGGCAACTGAAAATTATCACCACCTAATGATTATTCAGTGACATCTGCAAAATAAGTTTGATGTTTTTGGGCCAGTTTCTCTCGGGCAGATGTCAGTATCATAAACTATGCTATCACTGGCACTAATTGGTATCACTCTTGTCAAACAATCTGCAGTATGGCAGAAAAACAGAAGTAGAACTTACATTAAATTTCCCTTTTGCCTATGCAAGTTTTTTTTCATGTTGTGGACACTTTCTCTTACCCCAAACATTCCTGTACCTTCAAAAAACAGAGAACTCACCAAGGAAAAAGCTCAGGCTCTTCAAGCAGCAACAAACGCAGTGTTCTGTGTGTGGATCTGCAGAGAAGACAGAGACGCTAAATCTCATTCTAAACTGTGTTTACTCTCAGTAAATATTTCTTCTTGCAAAAAGCATTGCCATGGCATTGTGCAAAGCTGTATAAACAGTTGTAATTTTGTCCTACTTCTTGATCCTTGCAGCTTGCGCCCAGGTTGCTGAATTGTTCAGTTGTCAAGGACAGGCTTAAAAATTTTATGCATCGGCATAGCATGTGATGTAAGCTCTCATGCACCTGACATCTCACACATGAATAAGTCAGGCATGGCTTGTGATTCACTGTTAAATTTAAAGACAAATAAGAGTAGCTTTTCTATGAGGATACAACACAGCGAGCTCAGTTTTGCAATTAGGAACTACAAGATATTTTAAATCGCAGATTTTGTTTTAAAAATCTAAGAATCACTGAAAAGCTGTGTAACTTTTTCTATGAAAATACATGCGCACTGGGTCCTTTGCCTGTCCTAGATGTGCTGTAATCTACTCCTGAGTGACTTAGTTTTTACTTGTCCCTATGCTAGCTACAGTGCTAGCTACAGTGTTCCCTGTTCTTTCTGTGCTAGCCTCATATGATCCTCTTATGTCACACACTGAAGTGCTGTCACTGCGATGAGCTTATGATTTCTGTTAGGACCTTCCAGGTCTACAGTGGATATGGTACTGCAGGACAGGTTAGAAATTTCAAAACACCAACGTTTTAGACCAGTCACAGTCAAACAACTCTCACTAGCTCTCGATGCATCCACAAGCAGCAGCAGGCAATTGCAGAGTAGTTAACAGCTGCGGAAGGTTATCAGTTTAATTTTGCCACATGAGCAGAAGATCAAAACATGCAGAATAACTATCTACAGTCCAGAATTTCCTGGTTCACATTTGTCTACACCCCAAAGCTGCAAACAAAAGCATGAGCTCGCTTTACACCTGCAAGCAGCACCCTTTCCACTGCTTTCACAGAAGGCATTCACATTTAACTGTGCAAGTTTGCAAAATTAGAGCCTTAATTTGGGAGCTCTTGATAATTTTTCACAGGCAGTCCTCAAATTTGCCCTTCCTACCCTATTGGCTTCAGTGTGAATTATATATGAATTTCCAGGGGCAAGATAAGGGCCACAGTCATTTCTCTCTTCTTAGTTTCCAGTGATTTCTTTTCATTTATTCCACACCAGCAGTTACAAAAAGCGGTCTGGGGATTGGAGTGCTGTTCTGGCAGTGAGTAATAGGGAGTCTGGGTTTGTTAATATGGATAGTCTTCAAAATAAACAGGTAAACTGAATGATACTGGGGGAAAATGATTATGAGGGGAAAAGAGGGATTTATTTCTAGCTCTGACAAACTGCTAATACCAGCTCTCTCAACCAACAACTAGTCCACAGCACTTTGTTCCAAGTTCTTTTTCCAGCGAGACATTTCAAGGCAAAACTCCCAGAGAGACAATCACTCTCCCAGAATAAGAGACACGAAGGTTATTAGAAAAACTGAAGGCTGATTGAAAGCAAAGATTTTAAAGGGCAGCCAAATTCCTTCCTATAGCAAACTGGGACATAGTTGTCATCTTGTGCCTTTTTTTTTTTTTTTAAATCTTCTGGGCTCATAGTTTAATACCTTCTTTTTTTAAAAAAGGGGTTTTTTGTCTAATCAGTGAATATGAGGTAAAGACACATTCATGTCCTTCAAAAAAGGTAATAACGCAAAAAGTTTCCAATTACCCTTTAATTAAAGTATTAATTAATTAACAAAGTGTATTTATGGAATAATTATATAATTTCACACACCATCGATTGTATTTTAAACAAATTCATTTAATTAAGCTGACATGTACACTGCATGCTCTCAGTAGAGTTATTCTGAGAAACCAGTGCATGTCTGCCTTTAAGGAGATTCAAACTGCATGGGGGAAGTTCACAATGGCCCACAGTGGTATTCAGCAGAGAAATGAAGGCACTTCATACTTTTAAGTAAATTTAATACCACTGACTGTATCCCCAAAGGCTAAAGTCCCCTATCTGCATAAAAGGCACTGGGAAGGCAAGAGCAGTGCGAGCTTTCTCACTACCAATATCCCTCATTCTGACCTGGAGGGGCTGACTTTAATAAACGGTTAATCATTATCCTCTTCGCCAAGCCTGTTAAGCAGCTTAAGAAGCTTGGCATTTCTGTGGTGGGACTCAGCTAAGGCTACCAAATCATTTCACGCAGCCTGCTGAAAGCCATCACACGCAGATAGCACAGTGTGCTGGGGCAGCATTTAAAGAGAGCTCTCCGTACGTTTGGCAAATTTCCCCTTGGAGTCATCGGTTTTGCTCTGCCTCCTGCACTCCCGTGGGCTTGTGATGGGCTGTGGCCCCAAATGAGGGGATCACCGCCTTGGTTTTCCTTCTAGCACCTGCAGTCTGCTCTGCCTATGTGCCGTGGCCTCCTCCATCCAGCCTTACTGTTTCTTTAAGTCAGGATAGTCGACAATTCCTGTTCACAGTTTGGGTCTCTAATGCCCACTGAAATCTGTTTCTGACAGAAAGATTCCAAATTACCTGTACAACTCCTAAGTCTTAAATCTATGTGTTTCGAGTGTCTCCCTTTGTTTTGGCCTCTCATAGAAAACTAATATTTGTATTATATGTAGTTGTATAGTTTCATGTTTTCCAACTGCAATATTCCTCACGTTTCTGCAGCGGATTGCTAACAATTTCTTACTCCCTGATTGAGCTTAACGTTAGCTTGCCAAACAAGCCACATTAATAAAGCTACTTGCCTATTGCTCATAGTTCCCTTCAACTTCATAGGAAAGTGTTTGCTGAGCTGCTTTTAGGTATTCAGTGCTTTTCCAAGTACCTGTTCCCTCAGAGTCTCTGCAGAACAGTAGCTGCTGTTCTGCAATGCTCTCCACTCACAAACTCCCTTCCTGCTCCTCCCCAGAGAGGACACCTCAGAGAGTCCTTTGCTGTTTGATCAAGGACTACTCTGCACTTGGAGCCGTCTTCCCACACAGCAGCCAGTACCTGCCACCAGATTTCAATATACACCCATTGGTGACACACACAGCAGCCACATCTTGCTTGTATGTGTAACGCAAACCTCACAAAATTCACCAAGCAAGTTCAGATCTGTGTAGGGATGTTGACTTTAACTGATATTAGTGAAACAACAAGAATTTTACTCATAGGAATCTTGTCCTAGTAATGTCATTGAAATGGGCTATTCATGAAAGTGTGTATCAGAAGCTGAATCTGAGAAAAAACGATACAATGTCTGGATGTTTACAGTCATATATTTCAATCCTTCATGTTTCCTTATGTCTTTAAAGTAATTTTTTAGGTCATCAGAATCTAAAAATTCAGCTGTCACTCTTTTACTTTTTTGTTCTTATTAAGAGTTTATCTATAATTTAATGAAAGTTGCAAGGAATTGAAGAAGGGAAGAAAGGGAGCCCTCGAACTCCCTTAACCAGCCCCATTCACTTATCCCACTTCCAATTTCTCATGACATCACTGGTCAGAATGAGGGGACTGGTGAAATTCTAAAGAGCCTCTTAATGTTGCCTAGATTCTTTAGTTTCTGTTCAGCCATAGATAAATACAATAAAAACCTGCATTAAAATTGGTATTTAACACCAGAGGTGGTATAGAATTTCAGTTCAAGTTTAGGCTGTACGTGTCTGAGGAAAGCTAGGTGAACACAGAAATAAATTATAAGACTAACAACACAGATGAGAATATTAGCAGTATAAAAGTGCTTCTCACAAATGGGCACCAGTTTTTAAATCATTCATTAGAAACCAGGATAAAGCTGATTCATAACTAAAAACATCCAGGAAGATGTTGCATTAGTAAGGTCTGCAAGAGCTCCACCAACTTCTCTTTCCACTATCTCAGATTCTCCTCTTTTTAAGAGTGAAAATCCAAGTTGGTAACAATCTACTAAAACAACAGTAATCTGTGTCTTCTGCCACCCAGGCAAGCGTTATTTCCAGACATTTACACCAGCAACATAGGCAGACCAAGTTCCCTGCTCTGCTTCTTTTTCTTTCACACATGTAAAGTTGTGCCCTTAAATCCATGTTTAGACACCCAGGTAAGTGGCCTGAGACTAAACTGTGGTAAGTGTCCAGCACTTACACAGTGCTGGACATGAATGAAATCATCACCCTTTTTACTTTGTTAAAAGTTATCTCTATGGAAAGCTCTTCACACTGCCTCTTTGCAAAAGGCCTTTTCTATCTCTCCTTGAAGATTTCTAAGCATTTTACCAACAACTAAATGCACTTTCCCAGCCGAACAATTGTCAATCCCTCAAAAAGCATTTTCTTGCTTGCACGGCCAACCTCTTTCTCCCATCTCTCCCTTCTTTTCACAGCCTCTGCCTCCTGATTCCCAGCCAGCTCTTAGACTTTCCATATAGGCTGGTTGGGATTGGCCCAGCTTTTCATCTTAATATAGTAACCCAAAATTGCAATTACCTTTTTCCCTTTAGTCTATGTTTCAGCCCCTTTGTCTTCAGCCTGGCTCTGGGAGGTTGTTTCCCATCTCCCAGTCTGTTCACTATGTTCTCTTAGTTTTTTCCCTCTGTCTTCTCCGTAAGTCCTTAATCACACCTCTGTATTCTCCCTGCTTCACCTCTTTCTCTTTCTCTTTCCCTCACTCTCTTTCTCTCTCCAGTTCCAACTCTGCAGGCAGGGTTTACGAGCAGGGATCTCTAGTGATGTCCTACAGGAATATGCCTTGGCACACTGTCTGGACTGTTCAAGCCCTACTGCACCCTTGAGTGCCACAAAAAGCTCTACACAGAGAGGCAGAACAGAAAAGTAATGCTTTATAGCCACGTTCTTGTATGCTATTTTTTCCTCTCAGCACCTAAGGAAGATTTAGGGGGCAGTGAGGAGGGAAGAGCCTCGATTTACAAACAACAATCAGGTAGGTAAATATTCTGGAACCGAGGGAATACAGAAAGAGGGTATTGAAAGAAGAACAAGCCAGAGTCCCTTATGCTTATAACTGAGCTAGCAATTTCACATCCTTCTGGTGTGTCACCCAATTACCTCAGTACTAATAATATCATACCCAGAATCCACTTAGCCTTCTTTAGAGTTAATTAGTATCATACAGCCCAGGCCGGGCTGGTGAGCTGAGTGCCTGCTGAGAGATGTTTTGAGTTAGGGCGCCGATAGCCCCAGGTCCCACCACTGAGACCACACATATGAGAGATCATAAACATAAATAGCCTCAGCTACATTTTCTTTGCTGACTGATTTTAGAAGAACACTGATGTCACTGCGATCAAAACTTGGAATGAATTTTTAATTCTGGTCATACCTATGTAAGATATGCTCCTGCAGAGCATATCCCTTGCTGTACCCAGTGGGAGAAGTCAGACTTAGCACAAGTGGAGATGGAGTACTTCACTGAGCTGTGTGGCCAAGTCTAGTCCATAAGGCCTAGAATCATGCTCAGGATCTTTCCTCCCTCCCTCCCAGTGCTGAGTCCTGATATGACAGAGATCAAGAAATAAGGGACACGTCTTCTCTGATGCATCAAGATTTCTACGTAACTCCCAAAAAGGCCTCTGTTACTTATCATTATGGTAGAGGTTTAACCCTCTCACAACTTCCTTTAACTTTAATCTACAAGCAGTGGTCTCCATTAAGACTTTGAAAGGAAGCGAAGATCCATTTCTAAAGCCTGAGACATCACTAGTTTTATGCAGCTTCTCAAAGCAGACAAAATGTCCAGCATCAAAGCGGTGAACATCACAGAAAAATTTTGGCTCACAAGTAAATGCCAGTCAGAAAACAGAAACACTGTTTACTGCCTCCTAAACCGAAATTTTGAAGGATGCTTTACATAGCACTAATTTGCTGTGAAGTACTTTGCATTGCACTGCAGAGACCAGCAGTACAGGAGTGCCACCTATAACTGAGTCCTTAACAAGTTACTGAAGCATCCAAGCCTTCCTCCCCTCTTTAATAATACCCTTTGAAATCATTAAAGATTCGTGTGGAGCGCAAAGAAGAGTGTTGTTTTGAGTTGCAAGTACCAACTCTGTTGCAACAGCCCGGAAACTGCAACTCGTAATCACATATGCCAATGTAGCAAAAATAACCTGTGTGCTTCCCTACGAAACTTGAGAGCCAGTGAGTTCTGACTGTCACCAAGGGTGGCAGTTCTCTTCACTGAGCAGCTCTCCTCCCTGCCTGCGTCCACAGTAATTGAGCATCTATCATAACAATTGATTACCGAGATGAAGATACTGAGTCCATTACTTCTCTCTCTCATAATGAATTCAACATTTCTCAGGACAACAAGCATTTAAACTGCTGATCATATAAATGGTGCAAACCAGTCCATAACTCATTAACATATGAAAAGAACAAAAAATACACCCAAGCCTATGACTTTTTTGTCAGTGACGATACAAGCCACTTGTCTAAAGCTTAGAAGAAAAAAAAAAGTCTATCTGTACACTTAAAAGATTTCATTCAAAGATTTTTTTTTCCTTAGAAAGTCATGGTTAGTAAGAAAAAGAATGTGCCAAAACCTAGTATTTTAATTAAACAGTGTACATTTCTCACCGGGTTTGTTTGCTTTTCTGCATATGGATTCCTCTAAGGTCCCTAAAGCTAGCAAACCTGAACGCTTTTAAAGATGTTCCCCTGCAATACGTAATTGAAATTCCTTAAAATATTTAGAGAGTTCTAGAAGGGAATGTTCTGCAGCAATAAATTACTGTAGTGTCATGGTAGCAACATACTGAGAGGGCAGAGCAGTTTTTAAATTCCTATTCTTAGCCACTTATAATTTTGTCTATATGATGAAATTTTTTAGCATTAACTCCAATTTTGCCTTTGGAATGCCTTTTTTTCTCCCCTCCATTTCAAAATTTGGTTCAGCATCATAAGCCAAAAGCAGATCTCTCCTAAAACTCCAAATCTGTCAGCCTAGGACTGAATGAAAAAGTTTGGGTTTGTCTTTTTAAAGGAATAGAAGACCAAAATATCTTCATTGGGTAGGAGTATTTCTGTACCGTTTGAATGCTTTTGCCCCAGGCTCTGAGTTTTTCCAGGGTGAACCAGGATGTGCCTTGATCTCACTAGGGATGTACATGTACCCACCTAACCGAGCATGGGGACAGTCCTGTAGAGCTCTATACATGTTCAGAGCCAAGCACTTCACAGGATACAACTTCCATTTACAAGATATTTAATTCATAAAGTAGGACCTCCAACACCCCTTCTTGCTCTGTATTTCTCAGAATGAACCAGTACATAGCTGTACAGATTTTAAATCTTTACTATAATTTCCTAGGTTTATGATTGATGAGACAAATCTTAAAGACATGGAGTGGAAAGTAACTGCTCATCCCGCATTTTCATATCCTGAAACAGGAGATCACTTCCCTTTTCAGACAGCTTAAAATCTGAGTTATTTGGGATCATATTTTAAGATATTTAGGTGCTCAGTTCCCATGCAGCTGCTTAATGAGGTATTCAAATACAAGAGGCCTTCACAGTACTCGAGAGGGCATTCTGTGCTTTCCCTATTTTAATTGTTTTTCAAGCTTTATTTTTCCTTTTGCTCATTCTAGACTTTCCTTTTGTTTGTAGGACTTTCCAGGATTTCTCAGAATGTCCCAGGGTCATTTATGCTCTTCCCTGCAATCTGATTTCATGCATTTTAAAGAGTTATTGGGCAGACCGCTGCCCTTCCTCATGGGCAACGCCAGCAGATCCGACGTTGTAATAGGGTGCTGAAGCAAAGCCACAGACTCTATCTTGGGTGAACCAGTATGTATTTTCTGGAGATTCCCTGAATTCCCTGAATATATACTCACAGCAGAGACTGCTGCTCCGCTATCCTTTACTTTTCATTTAGGAGGACTGAAAGTACAGGGTAGGAGTTAAGCAGCTGAGCAGAAACCAGTACATTATTTTCTGCCAATTTTTAAATGACTTCTTGAGAAACAAACCTGCTATAAAGTAAATTTACATGTATGTATAGCTAAGAGCACCTGCAGAGCCTTACTTTAGTATAGGCAACAGCAGTTGAAGCTACAGCTGGAAGAAAGGGGGGGAAGTGGGAAAGGGGGGGATCCTCTCTATTATGCTAGTCCTCTCCGAGGCTGTGAGCCAGAGCAAGCAGCGAACACCCAAGAGACACACAGACTGCCATCCTGGCAAGAAAAGGCACCCAGCCCAGGCGGCCCTGCCGATCCTGGAGCACGAACCGAGCCCAGGGCAGCGCTCCCCAGGCCGCGTTACAAGGAGCCGCCCTCCCGAGGGCGGTGGGCCAGGTTACTACCTTCTATTTCTTCTTCCTCGGTAACCCCTCGACATTCCTCAGCATACTTAACAGTATCCATAACAACAACTATTCCTTGAGGAAATTTTAATTGCAACATTGTTTGGAACTGTTGGTTGTTTATTGTGACAAGACAAAGAACACGAGAGGAGAAGTTTCATTGAGAAACATACTTCAGACTCGGCTGAGGAAAAGGTTGCTTTACAATGATTTCTGATGCATAAACCCCCCACATTGGAGATGGGATGGAAAAGAGAGATCTTAAAAAAAAAAAAAAAAAAAAAAAAAAAAAAAAAAAAAAAAAAAAAAAAAAAAAAAAAAAAAAAAAAAAAAAAAAAAAAGTAATGCTCCTGCACCTAGTATTGCTGTCAGAAAAGTGTTAAATGCTAAATAAATTACAAGGGAGTTGAGGAAGCCGGAAGGAAAACGCCCCGATTCCAGATTAAAAAAGAAAAGAAGAAGAAGAAGAAGAAAAATCAACAGTGCTGGAATCTTCTGGCACCCTTAACCATATGGGTACTTATTTCAGGGGTGCAAATACTGAAAACAGCTATTAATGCAAAAAAGAGTCAAGACTACATCACAACTTAAGAAGAGCAAACAGCAGTGCAGACAGGGATGTGTATTAAAGGGAAAAAGAAACCAAGGAGGAAGGAATGAGAAACTGGTAATAAAAACTTGAAGGGTAAGGTATATCACTTAGAAAAACAGGAAAGAAAAGATCTGCTCAGTTTAAAAGCATGTATGGATGATTATTCCTCCCCACTCTACTACTGGCACCTGGTACAGAGAATAAATCCAGTAAGGTCTTTGTGTGAAGTCTTTGAACAAGTGGCGTAGACAGAAATCCACATCAATTTTAACGTGCTAATTCCATGTGTAGGAACAAGAGTGTATTTTTAATTAACTCTGTAAGGAGCAAAGCCAACAGACTGACAACAGCACAGACAGACTAGAGAAGCTATTTAAAGTTATACATGAAAAAAACAAATGTTACTGAAGTCATCATTTGACGATCAGCTACATTTTAAATGAACCCAAATTTTAGACAGCAAATCAAGTTTATACCAGTTATGGGGTTACTATTTCACATAGTGACATCCAAAAGATCCAGACATGCTTCAGGAACCAGGATTGCATCCTTTAACCACTGAGGCATTAAGCACAATCTGAAATTTTCAGGCTCTGTTTGCACTAGCAAACTTTGACAACCTTCCTAGCAGGGTACAAGTAGACAGGGCACAGCCATTAAAGAAACGATCCTCAAATAGTCCAGTATTTTATCATTTTGTCATTGTTAAAATCCTTTTAGGAGCATAATATACCATAGGATGCTTCACAATTAAAGATCCCAGCTGGGGCTTTGATGTCACGAATATCAACTCCCCATGCAAGAATCTAGAGTAAGAAATTTCAGAAGGAGGAAGAAACACGCTGCAGAAATCTCAGGAAACGGCCTTTCAAAGTGAGGCGAGATCACAGCTTTCCATTCTTCTCCAAGTTAATTACTTAACCTCCTAGAAAAAGCAGCAGAAAAAATTGCTTACACATGACCTACAAAGAGTAGGCAATATAGGAGTGAAAAAGCAAATCAAAACTGAGAGAATGCTTTTGCTCAGATGTTGGGCAATGGTGATGGGAGACACCGAGTTACAGTGTTTTTACCATGGTTAGCACAGTAGGACGCAGGTTTCCGAACTGGACTTCTGGCATCAATATAAGGAAGATAAAGAACAGACAGATGCTGAGTTTCCATTTCAAAAACAGTTAATCCACTTTAATTTACCTGCACCGTGTTATGTAGTTTAGCTCCCCTCTGCATGCTCCTTTGCATTCAGTTTATTTCCTCTGTCACACTCCATATTTCTGTTACTTCTTCAACTACAGAATCTTCTTCGCCTGCCCATGAGCAGACACAGCATTATATTCAAATTCCTGTTCTCATTTCGTTTAGTATTTCAATAAAGTACACCTCTTGTTTCCAGGCTGACAAGTGTGGAGGAGTGGGCAGCACCATGGAACACGGCCCACGTACCCAGTGATTTCAGGTAATTTGAAAAGAGAAAGCTATTAAAAGGATGGGGGGAAGGGGGAAGGGGGGAGGAAGAGAGGGGAGGGGAAAAAGCAAAAGGCAAAAGAAGAAAAAAAAAAACCACCTTTCTTATGTTTTTCCTCTCTGTCAAAACCGAAAAGCAAGCGTCAAAAGCCTTGCCTTGTGTTTTGTGTCAGTGCTAATTACATCCCTGCTGCTGCCGGCCAGTTGCGAGCGCTACATCCCACCCAGGGGGAAAGGCCTCTGTCCCGGCAGTGGGCAGACCCTCCTCTCCCACACCAGGAATGCCTCCTAGGGGGAGTGCGCTGCTGTTTTGACAATCCCTTTCTTTGCTGCCTGGCGGAGCTCCATCTCATTTCAGCAAAAGCAGTATTTCCACGCTCTGTCCTATATTCTGCCCCGGCTTCACAGCATCCCATGTTCTGACAGCCTTTCTCATCTTCGGTAATCTCTCTTTTTTAGTCTGTCTCCCTGAAACAATGGAAATGTTAGACCCTAAAAACATTACAGAGCATGGACACAGCATCTTCGCTTCCCTGACTCTCACTGAAAATGAACAGAAAATAAGCAGAGCGACGTTTTCCTCCACATAAGTGAGAGTGGCAGATTCCAGCCCTTTGATAGCTGTCGATTTCGAGTAATCCTGGTGGGTACATTTAAATCCTTGTTAAGGGCTTCCACATTCATTAAGAATAAATCCAGTAGTTATTTGGCTCTGTAATTATTGGGGATAATTTGCAATTAAGCAATTGGCCTCTGACGAAGGGACAGATAATTGATCAGCCTGGTCTGGCATTTTAGAATGGGGTGGGGGGTAATTAAGTAAATCCAGCCAGCTAAATGTCCTCCTTCCCACTACGTCTTTTTCCACCTTTAAATGCAAACCAGACCTCATGCAGCTGTGCAGGCCATGGGAGTCTAAGCCTATTAAAGAAATCTTTTAATGACTGTAAAGCTACTACTAATTGAAATAAAAATATTTTCACACTATTTTCACATTGTGCAAATGGATCCAAAAATAATTCTTAATGCAATACATGGTGCACAAACTGCTCTGCCTGACAAGTGCAGCATTTAATTTGCACTAATTAGTCCAAAGCGGGGGCAGTGTGAAATTAACATGATTCATTAATTCTGCAGTTTATGTTTTACATACTGCGTGTTTACATTTCAAAACTATTAGGTTCTCTGATACCCAACATGCCACACTTCTGAAATTATCAGGTTCAAGAAGTTCTCCCCGCACCTCTTTGGGCACATTCAGATTTGATTTCTGGATTTGCAGCTTGTCTATTGGCTTCAAAACAATTGGTTGCTTTTATATTGCATAGTTTCTTCATTTGTCCTAATCTTGGCCTCAGCTTCTTTCTGACTAAATACTCTTCTGGGTGGTTCAGGTCACTGTGGGATAAGCATGAACAAAGCAGCAGGTGAAGAAGTAATTTTCAAGAAGCAACTTTCAAACTATTCTATGTACTAAAAGAAATTTAATAAATCCTTCTTATTGACAAAACCTGAAGTTTTCATGATGCTGTTCCAATATTTGCTCCCATAATGATATCAGGAGATGTTCATTAAAGATCTAATCCAGAGCCCTGTGAAAGTCAACACACAGACTTCACTGGCTTCAGAAGGCACAAATATTCCAGCTTCTCTTCACGCTGCAGAACACAGGACTCCAAGAATCGTAGCGTTGGCCAAGTTGTCTTACAAAATAAATTACCTTCAAGTGAACTATGCTGAAAAGCATTTTAAAATATGTCAGATGTAGCTAAATATTACATTTTTGCAAATTAAGGTGCAATAATTGTATTTACATTTTTGGACATATTTGCAATGTCAAACTCGGTCCATTGTTTCCCAGGACACAGGTTACATTTCTGCAAAGATTAGAGCTAATTACAGCTAGAATTAGGTGTAATACTGAATACACTACGACTTTGTTTACTTGTTATCTTTAAGCACTGGTAATGAAGAGAGCTCTAAAAATCCATCAAACACTTCGTAAATGCTGTCTTTCCTCACACAGAGGTGGTGGCTGGCCTACTTCTACAAATACCTCTTCAGTAGTCTCAGAAATACAGCAAAAAGATGTGCTGAGATGCAGCCACCTCCCGCAATCAAGAGAAATTGAGGCTGTTTTCCATCCGTGAAGGTGCTGGACAAGGTACCCTGAGGCATGAAAGAGGAGCTCCCATAACTGGTGGGAGAGTGGCAGGACAATGTAGCAGAAAGGATTCCTGGACTGGGCTGTACAATGTACAACAAGCAGGCACTGAGCACTAAATGTCTGGTAGAGACAGGAAGGCGGCACAGGCAGAAGCCTGGCCACTCAAGGAGTCAGAAGTACCTCAGCAAAGGTAAGAGGTGAAGCATTACAAACTGTGAGCTTGCTCAGCCAGGGTTCCTGGAAGTAGGGTAGGAAGTGGTCATTTGAGGCTCTTCACAAAAAAAGGGGGAAATCAGGAGAGACATTCAAAGGGTAACAAAAGAGAAAGGAGACATTTTCAATTGTATGAGCCTGACAAAAACTAATGCCCTCCATACTATCTGAAGTAACCTGCTAATGTTTATAAGAACTAACTGAGGCAGAAAACATTTAGATTTTGGAAGATTCGCAGGTTTCAAAGTTAAAAAACCCCAAAACCACACACAGACAAAAAACCAAACAAAACAAACAAAGCAAACACCAAACGGGGAAAAAAAAAAAAAAAAAGTTAGATACAACAACTTTGAGGGTAGTTTCCATCTTCTGTTTGAGTAGTCTGATTTTTTTTCCCCAGTATAAAAACTGTATGGTTTTTTGGTCAGTAATAGGATTAACAGGACTATTTTCTTCCTTGTAGAGACAAACTAACCTCATGTTGCAGGTCAGAATATATGGCAATATCAGTTACCTTGTTGAGAATGAGAGGGACAGACCAAATACATATACATAGCTTCATTGTTAGCACATGTCTCATTAAGTCAAAGCCATAATTTAAAAACATATAAAACTGCTCGTACACAAATCTTCAATTTAGCATGATTTTCTGATTGGCTATGCACCTTAAATGACTTATTTGTGTCAGTCTGTTTCAGAATATATCTGGAGCACACAATGTCATCAAGAAGTGCTATTTGATTACAGTGCAGTACTTTGGGTGGCTTTTAGAAAGCAATAAATTATAGCATTACCATGTACCATGCATAACATCTCTATGCCACTTAGCAAGTACGAGGCTAAAATGAACACTCTAACCTTGAAAATACATGATTAAAGTGCTGCCTCGTGGATTGATATACAAAATGGCTAAGTTTAGTGATCCTTCAAATCCTGGTTCCCTGGCAAGCACAAAGGGTTCTGATGTACAAGGCTCTGCCAGCAATTGCACAGGGCATAAAAGATGTGATGCCTTCAGGAGTACTTGGGCTACTTGGAGTAAGAAAAGGCACTTAGAAGAAAATTGGTATCCTTTGGTTTAAGGTGCAGACACTTTCCACCATAAATTTAAGCTGTTCTTAAAAACTGTAGTCAGGCAAATGTCCCTACAGGTAAACAGTATGGTACTTGAGAAGGCTGGGCCGGTACAGAAAAAAGTAGTATCAGTAGGTAGGCAGCTTTGCTGCTACAATCAACTAATAAATGTCTCATTATTTAAAATGGAGTTTCTGTGCACCTTGAAGTAAATAACACACAAAGATTTTTCTAGCACTATTAGAAGATTCAGGTGCCAGCACCTTTCAAGTAAAAGGAAGTACAAACTCAAAGCATTGTGTCACGTAAGAAAGTTACAGCTGTTTAACACAGAAAATAGCACTTTTTCTGATACACTTTTATCAATACTTTTGCCAGAATAAGAAGTTCATTCACATTGTCTGTGTCCTTAAGTCACTTTCTGTCTGAGTGACTCAGCCATCACTGATTCCAATGTGCTGTTTCTGAGGGTATTCTAAACATGACTGGCCAGCAGCCAAACACTTTTGAGATATATTAAATGAGTTACATGACCAAATGGTATTGGGCTTGTTTGCACGTAGGTAAGCTCAGACAACACTTATGCACCATTCCAATTCTATTTAAGTACGTGAAGAACTTAAATCTCTCTTGAGGTACCCTTCTGCCTTTTCAAGTGCATCTTTTTAATTCCAAAAAGTGTCTGCTTAAAAACATTCTTCTTTATCTGCATATGCAACTGCACATTTGATGGGCAGTCGGCTATTATTGTTATATCTGCACATCTATGGATGTGTGCGCCTGTCTATCTGACCACAAGCAATACACAGATGGTCTTGTGTCGGGGCCTGCTTGAGAGTCAAACATGAGTAAAGGGGTATATTCAAATCCGGTATTGGATTGGGGGATGGGGGTATTTGTTATTCCACACTGGGAAACTTGCAAAATCTCACTGGCAGTCCTGGAGAGGATTGGCACAGCTCTAATAGAAATGCTAGACTAAGATAGATGGGTCTGGGAGTGTCACATGGCCTTCCTGAGCATAAGTTATGTTACTAAATCAGCATATTGATCTGGGAACACAGCGTCCTGGAATTCTGAAAATGTCAGGCACAGTCTCAGTGCTTCACTTCTTTAAAATCAAATTAATTTAGCCAACTTACTCCTGGAGAAGAAATGACGATGTCAGATCCATGCAAACAGCAGGGTGTCGGGCACTCCAAGTCCCACTGCCTTTGACCATTTTGAAAGAAAGCACCTATAAGAAAACAGTTGGGTTATCACCTAGCGTTCTCTTGGTGGAAAGAATCCCCATCACAGGAAATGTGGGTCTCTGCTTACGTGAACTCGGGCATCCTGGGGCCTCACAACTCTCCATGGATCTCTGGGGATTCCCAAAGTGGGGATAATCAAGGGGGTTGAGAGGTAAAATTATATGGTTACATATGATGATACTAATCCATCTGCCTTACCCATGGGGTACATTTGAGATTAAAGGCTCAGATAGACCATGGCCTTGCACTGTGATTTCCAGTTCTGTATGCATGTTTAATCAAGCGTGCTAATCCACAAATGTATGGTCAGGGTTGCAGCATCTGGTGTGAACAGAACACTTTCAGCAAGCAGGGCCCATCAGCATGAATAAATCTGTAGACATTAGCCATGTATATTTAGTTGGTAGAATAGTTACATATTGGCACAAATCGCTTCTGGGGAAAAAGGGACAGTCTGCCAAAACATATTATACAGTGTGGAGTTTCTCTTCTTACCTGACTTGACAAAACATATAAGGCACACATACAACATATGCAAGGAAAAGGAGCAACTGGAAAGTTTCAAAGAACAAAACTGATCTACGTTCTTGACTAGAAGTACCAACACGTCCTGTTCTGACCCCACAAGGCATCACACATGGCTTTGATTCCTTCACCACAGGGACCAGGAGCAGCACTGGAGCACCAAAGAGATACAAATTCCAATCCTGCCCTGCCATACACAAAGAGTGGGGCTGAAGAAGCTCTGCTGGTAATCCACCCTGGCCGAGCCTGGTTCAGCTCCCTGGCAAAGGAGAGGTCACCACGACAGAGGCCAGATGCAGAGCAGTCACTCCAACCTCCCACTGCTCCTTGTGCAGGCTCCCCGACCTACAGGCTTGTCTGATCAATGCTATTACAGACATCTCCTTCTGGGCTTTGATGTACTCGAGCTGAGCACCCCTTTCCTATGTTGAAAAGCTCATTAAAACCAGAGGTGACATAGGCATCACTACAGGGATCTGAGGGTCACCAAGACAGAGCTAGATATATCAGGAAGCTGCAGCCAGAGAAAGAGACAGTAGGACCTTGCCTGACCTGTACCCTTTGAGGATGAGGTGGGCAGGCTGTTATCTACTGCAAGTGAAAAATGCACAGCCACAACTTGCTGATACCGTGAGCTAGGAAAAGGGGGGGGGGGGGGTTGGATCTTGCATATGTTATCATGACAACTACAATTTCTTCACTAGATTTCAGCACAGAAAATCTGTATAAAGGCATCCTGGCAGCAGCCCTGCCCTTCTTCTCTAAGGCAATGATGAAATATAACCACTCAAACTTCCTTGCTAGAATAAACTGGAGGATTCATATTATTCATATTTGAAATAGGATTATGCAAAGGAGAGTTGGATTGTAAGTTGTTTGATTGGGAAGTGGTAAAAGCAGTTCTAGGTCCCAGCAGGCCGAAAACTCCTTCAAAATAATATAACAAAAGGTGATGATGTTTTCTCTGGAAAACATTATATGTGGCAAAATTCTCTTTAGCATTTATAGAAACTAAGCAAAAGGGAATACAGACCCTAGGAACTTATTATATACAGTGAAGAGAGTGGGTAGTAGGCAATAATGAACAGCATAACATGCAGCACAAATACCTGTGTCCATGCAGCCAATAAAAACACCCCACTCATACACCAGTTGCTTTTCATTTGTTCCTTTTCCTCTCAGAACCTCCCCTTGGCTTCGCTAAATATAGAAAAGCCTTGATGTGCATCAATACCCAGCCTTACTGTAAGCTTTCTGCTTTCCATTTCTCATGGAAGTGAGAGCAGTACATGACATTACTCAGGACCCTGAAATTTATGTCTTCTTCCTTTTCTGTGTGAGTAATAACCCACAGTCCCATCAACTCTGCTGTATTTTTTAATATTTCTCCATGTCACGGTTTAACCCCAGTCAGCAATTAAGCTCCATGCAACCATTTGCTTGCTCCCCATCAGTGGGATGGGGGAAAGAATCAAAAAGTAAAAGCAAGAAAGCTCATGCATTGAGATAAAAACAGTTCATAGAATGGTTTGGGCTGGAAGGGACCTTAAAGATCATCTAGTTCCAACTCCCCTGCCATGGGCAGGGACAACTTCCACTAGATCAGGTTGCTCAGAGCCCCATCCAACCTGGCTTTAAACATGCAGCACAAATGCAAAGGAGAGCTGGATTGTAGGTTGTTTGATGAGGAAGTGATAAAAGCAGTTCCAGGTCCCAGCAGGCCAAAGTCTCCTTCAAAAGAATATAACGAAAGGTGATGACATTTAATAGGCAAAGCTAAAGCTGAATGCAAGAAATCAAAACAAGGAAATCATTCGTTACCTCTCACAGGCAGGCAGGTGTTCAGCCATCCCTAGGAAAGCATGGCTCCTGTACACATCACAGTTATTTGGGAAGACAAACATTATCACTCTGAATGACCCCCACTTCCTTCTTCTTCCCCCATTACAGGCTGACCATGATGCCATTTGGTATGGGATATTCCTTGGGCCACTTGCAGTCAGCGGTCTTGGTTGTGTATCCACTTAATCAGAGAATATTCTGAGTCAGAGGGGACCCACAAGGATCAGAGATTCCAACTCTTAAGGGAATGGCCCACATGGGGATCAAACCCACAGCCTTGGCATTACTGGCACCATGCTCTAACCAACCGAGCATGGGTAATCTCAGGGTACCTTACCAAGTCCTTGTGCATCCCCAGTCTCCTTGCTGGTGGGGTGAGGAACAGAAAAGGCTTTGAGACTCTGTGTAAGCACTGCTCAGCAGTAATGAAAACACCCCTGAGTTGTCAACACCATTCTCCTACTAAATGCAAAACACAGCACTGTATCAGCTACTAAAAAGAAAATGAACTCTATCCCGGCCAAAACCAGGACACTCCACATCTTCCCTCAGCTAAGAGGAAGGCAATTCCCCAGAAGAGGCTTCATCTCTGCCATTAAGAATGTTCTCAGCTCTGGCTGCTCAGGCACACAAAGATGTTCCAAAATATCAAAGCTAATCAGCTTGCTCCCTGTTTGTCTCAAGACACTGTTCAGACTTCTTTATTTAAACCCCTGCATAGATTTGGCTTAATCTGCTTCACAATTATTTCCTTTCCAATTCTTCCACTTACCTAATAATGCTTTTTCTTTGTCATTTCCCGTGCCCTTCCAACACAGCCTTCCTGTGAGTTTTCACCTCATCTCACCATTGATTTTCAAGCCCTGTCTGAGGATGCATTCCTTCTCTCCTCTGCGTCTTAATTTCTCTCCTTGAAAAGCAAGATCTATTTCAGCTCTGCTGCCTCTGTGAAGACAGGGAACATCACAAGCATGCTACAGCCACACTTGTGTCCCAGCCAATGAGGGCATTCCTTACAGGATAAATTGAGATGCCACAACACAATCATTCTCCTCTGAAGCTTTATATGCTCCTCAGGTGGTCTTGTGCTGGACTCTCCACACAAGCCCAGATTTTAAAAATTGCAAGTTCCTTTTGATGCTACATTGCTTAGATCTCACATTGAATATGATAAATTATTCCCATTCCTTAGTCCTAATTATTTTCCCTCCTATATTGCAAAAAATAAGCTGGTATTACCATAAAATGTGAAATCCCCAGAACTGTATTTAGTATTTCTTACTTTTCATGCCCTTCCCCCAACCACACTCACACATTGAACCTCCTTTGTAGGCAGTCATGGATTTCTATCATCTGAGGATCAGAGTGCTGTGCATCCATCAAGAAGGGTAAAATATTCACAGGAAGAGACTACAAGATGAGGAAGAGGTCCAGAATGCATAATATGTGTCAGAGGTACAGATGTACACAGAAAATAAAAGTTCTGCAAACTGCAGTAAAAATTTCCTCCATAACAAGAACTGCACATTTTTCCATGGCTGTCACAGATTTCATGGAATCACTGAAATCCAGACATTTTCAGAAATCCCATGAAATTTACCTTTTCACCTGAATCCACATGAAATTGGAATTTTTCCATAAGAGCCCCCATAAAATTGGCACATTTTCTTAGAACACCCCTTGAAATTATATAGAATATTGCAGTTTTTTTAGCCTAGCCTCTCACTGCACATCTTAAAATTACAACCTCAGCTATTGACTTTTTGCATTTTTTCCTGTCAGAATATCAGATTATGCAAAAATACAATAGGAATGAAAATACCCTCCTATAGGAAAGAAAGTAGAAGCCCTCATAAATGTGTTATAATTAGCAGAGAAAGTTTGAATTTATACACAGTGAATTTTTACCAGCTCAAGAGTAATCTCAACTGAACATTCTCCCTTTCACTATGGAAAAATTGACATCATGGAAACTGTCAAGTACAAAAATGTGCACAAGTTTCTAATGATGCTCCCTACTTCACTTCTTTTAGGGAAGCAGATGAATCTACCATTCTGGCACTTGACCAACATTGAAGAACTGCACGTGAGAAAGTGTCACCACAAACAAGCCACAAACAGGAACTTCAGGAGGTAAATACGATGCGGTCAATTTATTGTTTAAACATACTATTTGCTGAATTAAATTCTTCATCTCTAACAAAGACGAGCAGATGCTGTGGCATAAGCATTCATTAAGTTCACAGAGTGACAGCTGAGCTATTTGTTCTGGTTAAAACAAATCAGTACAACAGCTCAAACCCTCCCTTACACAAGTTGGTCAGCAGGCATCCCAAATCACAACCCAGCTCAGTTCTCATTACTGCAGTTAGTTCCATTCACACTTCAGCTAGACTACTGTCCAAGTAAGAACCAGAAATCAAGGTTCTTTCCATAGTCTCCAATTAAGCCTTGATCAGGGAGCAACACAATAGTTGATGATAGCAGGATTTAACTCTGGCAGTTGACCCAAACTCAAGAGATCTCATGGAAGGCAAAAATAAACAGTTTAGGGGAATTGGTAGTGCTGCTGAGAAACTTCTACAGGACACAGATGCCAGTGCAGACAAGGGACAGAAGACATAGTAGCCAAAAGATAATGGCCTAAAAAGAGCAGATTATAACGCCCTTAAGTAAATCAGAGGTCTTCAAACTGATTGGGCACAGTGAGTTTCAACTTTTGATTCTTACATGGCCACTTGTTCACTCTCTGAATCACTAGACAGTTGCCTCTGAGAATGCAGGAATAGAAAATGAGGTACCAAAAGGCTGGAAAAGAGCAAACAGAATATCTAGCTCGACAAAGAGGGGGGAAAGAACTAAGGAGTTACAAGCCAGTCAATTTGTCTTCAGTCCTCAGAAAACACTAGAACAAGTAATCAAACTATTTGTAAGTGTCCAGAAGATAACATGGAAATTATTAGCAGGTATTATGGGTTTCTAGAGAATAAATCCTGTCAAATCAATGTAATTTCCTTCTGTCATATGGGAACAGGCCTTGCAGCAGAAGCAGAGCAGGAGATGTCACGTTTCTTGATTTAGTAAAGCTTTTGGTGCTGTCTCAAATATGTCACTCACACGCACACTAAGAAAACACTGTCTGCACAAAACCGCAAGAACGTACAAAAGTGATCGGACATAAAGTGTAGAGAAAGTTATCGCTTGCCCATAGTCAAAGTAAGCCATCCAGGGCGACAAGAGGATTAAAAAACACTGCTGTGAATATGACTGTTTAGTACTCTGATAAATCATCTGGTCATGTTCAGCTGGGATAGAGTTAATTTTCCTCACAGAGGCTAGTGGAGGGCTTTGTTTTGGATTTGTGCTGAACACAGGGTTGATAATACAGAGATGTTTTTCTCCTTGCTGAGCAGGGCTTACACAGAGCCAAGGCCTTTTCTGCTCTTTGTACTGCCACACTGGCAAGGAAGCTGGGGATGCATGAGAGACTGGGAGGAGACACAGCCAGGACAGGTGACCCCAACTGACCAAAGGGATATTTCACACCACATGAAATTATGCTCAGTATATCCCAACCCATGAGCTTTTTAGCTTTTACCTTTCCAGTTCTCCCCCAAGTCCTGCTGCAAGGGGAGTAAGCAAGCAGCTGTGTGAGGCTTGGCTGCTGGCTGGGCTTAAATCATGACACCGTGAAACAGCACATGTTCTATTCTTGTAGACTGTACAAACGGAATGCACAGGACAACTGCAAGTATGAAGGCTCAGAGTTTGAAGAGATGTGGACAAATAACATCAAGGTGTCAAGGGAAGGGCTGAAATTCAACAGGGGATGGAGAGGAGAATAGTGCAAGGCAGAGATGGTCTAACTGGAGAGCCTTAGAAGAAAAGCAATAGAAGCGACCAGAGGTCCAGGAGATGCATCCAGGGGAAAAGATTTGAAAACTTCGGGGTCTTCAGATAAAAGAATTAATGGGAAGGCAATTTTAAAGCTTTGAATGCATAAAAGCTTGTCATACACAGGGTTCCTGCATGTTAGAAAGTTTGAAGAATAACAGTTTTATTTTGCAGCAAGATGGATGCAGGTCAGACATTAAAGACAAGCATTTATAATGAAGATAGTGAAGCACTAGGACAGAGCCTGGGAAAACTATGGAATCTGGAATCTCTATCACCAGATGTTTTTAAGAACAGCCTAGAAAAAAGTTGCACAACGAATGACATAAATATAACCAATCCTGCAGAAGAGGGAATTCTTGAGGCCCCTTCCAGTCCTATTTTTCTAAATGTCAAATGTCCTTCTATGTTTTAAGGCCTCAAAACACAGTGTATATAAATATATAAGTAATTCAATTGACTTCAAAGCAAGTATACACAGGATTTAACAATGTGTGTGTATAAATATATATATATAAAACTTGCTGGATCAGAGAAGTCAAAGGAAGTATCTTGCAAAAGTAGCTGCATTTGTTTAAACTGCCCTATATATATATCAGCATTATATTTAAAATCTGATTTCCTGGATTTCAGTGACTGTCTGTAGGAGAACACCATGGATTTGTGCTACAGCCTTCTAAGCAACTGTTCATTAGCTTGAACCTTGTAATACAGTGTCTGTATTCACTGAAGCTGGCTGGGGATGGATGAAAAAAAAAAAAGAAACAGACAAAAAAGGTCAAAATGGGAAATAACATGCTGAGAATGGCAGTATCTTCTACTCAAAACAGCACTTTTTTTTTGGAAGCCAGGTTGCATACAGACAGTCTCAATATGTAGTATCTATAATGTTGAGGACATTAGATTATAAACATGTACAGAAAAGGGGAAAGCTTCTTCAACTGTCTCTTACACCTCCTTCCATATGCTATCACCAAATGTTTTATTGTATGCCAATTTTCAGCAGATATCATTGGAAACAATATTTATTTAGCACAAAATTCAGTGAGACTTGCTATAAATTATTAACCATCCTCCTCCACTGTTTCTACCATATTTCTTTTTTTTTTTTTTTAAGGGAGGAACGGTGTGCGTGAGTCTCACCCATCAGGTCCAGACAACAACAAGTTGTTCCACTGTGCAGGATAAGTGCTGTTCAATGCTAATTCTTTTGACCATTGCATTGGAGTTGAGACTGGCACATATGTTACAGAAGACTGAAGGATACTTTGGTATGCCTTAAGAACTTGTTGGGCAGGAAAAACACATCAGAGACTGAGCTCTTCCCTTGTCCTGGCTGTAAACCATTGCCCTTGACCTGTTAACCATTTATTTTGTCCTTGAGTCACACAATAAATCCACAAGGGCATGCAGTGACAGCAAAAGGGGGAATGGCCTCAAACTGAAGGAGGGTAGGTTTAGATTAGATATAAGGAAGAAATTCTTCACTATGAGGGTGGCAAGTCACTGGAACAGACTGCCCAAAGAAGCTTTGGATGCCCAGTCCCTGGAAGGGTTCAAGGCCAGGTTGTATGGGGCTTTGAGCAAGCTGGTCTAGCAGAAAGTGTCTCTGTCCACGGTGGAAACTAGGTGATCTTTAAGGTCCCTTCCAACCCAAGCCATTCTATGATTCTATGAAATTACACCCCCTAGCAACAAGAGATCCCTTTCTAAACAAACACCTGATTAAAGACGAGGCACTTCTCTGATCTCTGGAGGCCTATGCAAACCAGCTCTCTGGGATGGGGAGAGAAGTGGATTTTGAGAGTATGGGATCCTATAAATACACACATTAAAAAAAAAAAATACACACTCCAACAGTGCCTCCTCCAGCAGGCTGAACTTTTTAGCACTGTTAGAACCAAAGACACCAACATGCTGCTCCAGATAAGTAAGGATATCTCATGGCCAAAAGTCACATCACTTAAGATTGTGAAAGGAAAATATGAAGTCTGGAACTGCATCTGGAAACAGGCAGGCAGCCACCAGGGCTGCTGAAATACGGCCCTTGTGTATAGACAAATTCTTGTAAAAGCTGAAAAATCAATGTGTTTCTGAAGTTTTTTTCAGGTACAACTTCAAGACAAGTTTCCCAGGAAACCATGAATTCCCATAAAGGTGGGAAGAACCTTGACTACAAAGAACAACAAGCTGATCCAGGCACAAATAGAGTGCAAATGAAACAGGACATGGAGAAAAATCCCTGCCTGCATCCAGCTCTGCCGAGTCCCACACAAACCACCAGTTCCTTCTACCTAGTCTACCAGCAACTTCAGCTTGGCTTCTCAATTCCCAGGAGGGGAAAACAAACACAAAAAAATCTCCCCACCTCCCCCAAACACAAAAACAACCTTCAACACTTTTTTTGTCAGGTTTTATCTTTATCTGAAAATAGTGCCTGTGAAACGTGCAGCCCCACACAGAATGCCTTCTGCTACTCATGTCCCCCCCTTAAAAGATCTAGCAAACACTTGAATGCTTGTGCTTGTGCCCTGACATAAGAATTTCTTGTTTGCTTCTAGAAATGATTTAAGGGTTTGCTATCCCTTTTGGAGCAGTGTACTTTTAACATATTTTATTATTATGACTTACAGTCAAGATGTAGAAACAGAACAGCTCACAGAGCTATCATTTAAATGGTGATACTTCACGTTTCACACAGCTAATACAATCTTTTGACCTACCAATCCAAATAACGTTTAAGAGCTTGAATGGCAAGAGGCTGGCTGCTTAGGGCTGCTGATACAGAAAGTCCCTGTATAAATCACAGTATCACAGAAGTCACGAAAACTGTGAGTTTTGGTGTCAGCTGTGAAAATATTCCATCTGGTTTCTGTCTTGTAGAAAAATGTTTAAAATCTGTCTAAGTACAGGAAGTTTATTTTTGCTTCCTCAGTGCAGCAGAAGTAAGCAGTGTAAAACTGGTGAATAGTGCCTCAGAGTTCTGATATTTCACCAGGTGCTTGTGAAATTTCCAAAACAACATTCTGCGTTTCATACAGACATCCAACCACACTATTTAATTACACGCCCTTAATCCAGACTGAGCAACCCATCAAGTGTATTTCTAATAGTTTCACTTGAAAATATAACAAAAGCAAAAATATACCCCATAATATCAATTAGCTAAAGCCAACTCTGACAGCATATTCTGGGCAGGCAGGTGGTGTTGGGAATACATCTACACCAATATGCATTTGCTTCCTTTACATGTTAGATCCCTGCTAGTAGTAAGCCACTGCTAAAGCCAGTCAATCCAGGTTCTGGAGTTTAGGCAACCAGTTTCAGAAGGTTGGGGTCCTGACAGGGCCTTTATGTAGCACTTGACAGGGACTGATTTTATGCTTTCACATTATTTCTCTTTTTCATTTAGGTCATTCATCTATTTAATGGAAACTGTATAGAAAAATTAATATAAAAAATTACATGAGAGATACATTACTTTTTAAATCCTCATCACTACCATAACCCCATCCGAGACAGTGTGACATTCAGCAAAGAGCCTGTATTCATTTTATTTATACTGTGTCACCTCCTCAAGATCCCCAACAACTGGAATCTCTATTAGTATTACTTAGATCCAGTATAAAAAAAGAACAAGAAGCATCACGAGAAGAAAAAAAAGTTTTCCAAGGACTAGGCTTTTCAAAAGTACTTAGAAGGGACTCAGAGTTATTTGCAAAGGAGCTGAAAAAAGACCTGTGCCCAACAGGATTTAGCTTGCTTACCCCTTTTTGTTTCCCCTCCACCAAAAGGCTCCCTTTCCCTGGCAGCCCAGCAAAGGCTTTAAGTATGTGGTCAGGTGGACGGGTCATTTCACAGCTTACAGGGGTGGAGTTTGGATGGAAGAGGTTGATAAGCCCTTCTAGGCCAAACACCTGTGAGAGGACTGTCTGGGATCAGGAGCAACTTCTGAAAGAGTTGATAATTTAATGAAAAATTAAATGACCTAGGTAAGCCTTGCCAGTCCTGGGTTCCTGCATCATAGCAAGACCTTTAAAACAAAGTATAAACTCCCCCCTCTTCAATCTTCAATGCCTCCCAGAGGAAAAACTCATTGTCACACACATTTTAATCCATGCATAGAGGTGCTGCTCCTGCAGCTCGGTACAGCAGATAACTCTCCCGTTTCCAATACTCTGTTATCTGGCTGTCCTTTTCCCCACCTCCACCCACTTTAGCCGGTGCTTTGTTCTCCAGAGGATTGTTTTTGCAGAGGACAAAAAGTGACTGGAGTAGGCAGGAAGCACCTACCACAGTTGCTTCTCTTTCCCAGGCGGCTCCCAGGTTTTTTTCTTTTCCTACTGCACTTTGCATGCAAGGGGGAACAAGGGTAGAGAGGCCTTTAAAAGATAGTAGGGAACCGCAGTGGTGATTTCAAGATGGAGCATGCAATTGCTATTTTTGATTGTGTTAACCCAGGCATAATTATGTAATTATCCACAAAAATTTAGTCAGAGTTTTGCATATCTAAATCATTAACTTTAACAATTGACAGGCTGCTTTGATTAGTATTTTCACAGTCTAGCATAGCATACATTTGTCAGCTTTCCTATGATTAGTTGCAATTTGGAATTTGTTTATGCAAAATGTTTTTATTGCTTGTTTGGGGGGGAGGGAAGAAAAGGAGGGTAGAGAAGACACGTTTACACTGTCAGGAGATCCTACAGAACTTACTAGGGATGCTGCAAATGTGTTTTTGCTGTGCTTTAATGTCATTAATTTGGTGAACTGACACAGCAAACATTGGCTTGTATTTGTTAATGGGAACATGAACTCTGGGTGAGCACCTTTTGCCATACAATATCTTTGATTTTTTTAATCAAAATTTCAGTAAATGAATTCAGAAGCACCTAGCACTTTATGCAACACCATTATTGCTTTCCAGAAACAACAACGGGTGCACTATGCAATCAGCGTAAACATTTTAAAATGCTGCTTGTGTCAAATCCTATAACGCCAGCTCAGCCTTTTCATTCAGCATTGTAATCAATATCATAATTTAAGATGCAGTTTGTTAAGCGAAGCAATAATAAATGATTCCATCCCGCACCCGCTACTGGATCAGTTTCTGTGTTAAGCACTCTGAAAGAAAAATCCAAAAGCCACGTAACTAGTTCATCCTTCACAACACAAACCCTACTGTAGCAGAATTGTGTTGACATGAGGTACCCCAATGACTGTGAAGTACCGTGGTGTGGAGTCTGGTGATTTCCAAGTTACCCAAGGGAGGTAAAGTGACAAAAAGGTTCTCACTTTCTTACTCTGATCCCCAGCTAATGGCCACATGTGACAAAATGCACCTTAAAACAGTGCAAATACTACTTCTAGCCATTTTGACAGGATTAGTGCTACCATTTTTCAGCGGCTGGTGGGCACAGCTTTTTCTCTGCCTGGCAGGGAGTTCAGGTAAGATCACAGCTCTTGGCTAGCACCACAATTAAGACTCCCACACCTTGAAGCACTAGTAGGCTTTGTGTTATGCTCTTTCATACAAATCACTAAAACAACTGGGTAAATTCACTCCTTTTTGGGAAAATTCTCCCATCCAGTAGCCTCCACCTGACTAGTTCATCAACATTCACAAAATTTCTCAGAGAGGCAAGGGAAGCATGCTTTGACTTTATAACCAATGACAGATTATGATTTACAACTTCATCTGCCCCATGGTAGCTGCAGTTTGGTAATTACAGTTTAAACTTGCCCACTTCCTACACAATCCTCAGAGACCACTGTGATGGGCACAGCATAAATCCTGGCTTTGCAGATCCCACATCTGTCTAATAATCTCACCTAGTCAGGCTTCAGTTTTCTCCATCAGAAGGGGACATCTGCTTCAGAGACTCATGAACAATTAATGTGAAAAACACATCAGATGGATATTTTTTTTTATCCCTAAATCATTTCCTATATATAAAAAACTATCACGCTCTCATTAGTAGATTATCTGAGCCCCATCATCCAACAGTCTCTGCTCAGGCACCTGATGCTTGTTTTTAAAATCTCGCTTCCTAGGTATAGCTGACTGCTGGCATATTCACTGCATCAGCTCTCAAAAGGCTTGCTCGCTGTTTGGAATTCATGGGGAGCAGCCCCGTCTGTCTTTGTAGGAATTTTGGCTGCACGACTGAGTACATGAAAATCAGGGAAGCCAGAAGAAAAGAATGATCTGTTACCTGAGTTTCTTTCACCATTTGAAATCCACTGAAAGGGAGCCATCTCTGTAGCACAAACTGTTGGCAACTCCTCTCTCCAGAGCGTATCATCAGTCCCAAGCTTGCGATCTTTTATTCTTCTAATTTTAATTGGTAGCTCCTGCCTAGAAACCAGTCGGGAATTGAATTGCCTATGCGTTCCCCATGCTCCAGAGCAATTGCCTGTGTATTTCAGGTGCCTCCAAGCAGTTGCCAGCCTGCCCCTCACTCTTCCTAGTAAATGCCAGTAATCTGTGCACTGGTGTATAAAACTTACAATACTTGATTACGTCCGGAAGGAGAACAGCACAAAATGTGGTGTATGCTGCTATTTTCACCTTACCTTAGTACACACACTCTGCCTCAGCCTTCGGCCTCAGTGCTGTGAGAGCTGTGAGAGCAGCCCATCTGGATGGAGGGGAAACATCTCTAGAGGACCTGCTTCCAGAATTACACCAGCTTATGGATGGCCCCAAGGAATTTCCCAGAATTCTTCTACTGCACATCTCTACGCCTTACCTGTCCATCCTGCTAACACTGACATTAAGACAGCTTTGCACTGCTTTCATCCTTACGCCAGGATCAACATCCCACAGAGCGTTTGCTACTGCACGGTCACTGTTTCCCCATGAAGCTGAATAAGTCTCAGGTTCTGCCCAGAAGGGAAGAGTACAGCACTGCTGCCCTATCACCTCTTCTCCCTCAGCCAGGTAAAGGCAGAAGCAGGCTAGGCTGGGTAGCAGGGATGAACAGAAGCCATTAATTAAATAGCTCCTCTGTCCCTTTTAGAGCCACTTATTTATGGACCCCATTTCAAGATGAGTTGTTTGTCCTGCATTAAGTGGGATGAGTTAGCACAAGAGAGAAACAGGTATAGGAAGGGAGGATGGCAAATTTGACTCTTCTATGATGTGCTTTTGCTACAAGCAAAACTTCCAAGCAAACGAAAGAAGGAGCAGTGACTCACTTGCTCCAAGATTAGACCAAGAGAGAAGAAAATGTTACTCTCCAAATTGCCAATCTGTGCAGAGCTCCTGTCAAAACTCCCTTTGCACATCACTCTGGACTGAGCCTGAAGGCCAGACAAGCCATGCAGAATCAAAAGGAGATTTCTAATGTTTGATTACCAGGAGATGCAGTTGTTCACAAAATCCAAATTAAAACAGACTGCATTAAGTACTTGTTCAGAGACTGATCACCATTTAGAGGAGTCTCTGTGCATCAGACACTTTTGCAGACAAAATCAGAAAAGCTACCCAGAGCTCTTTTTCTGGGTCATGAGGGTACTTTCATCTTCTCCTCACTCCTCTGCATTCTTCTCTACATGCTGCATTTTTCTGTGACTACTTCAACAGCTTATTCCTTCAGTGGACAATGGAAGAGCTGCACATATCATCCATCTGGACATCTCTAAGGCCTTTGACACAGTCCCCACAACATTCTCCTCTCTAAACTGGAGATACAGATTTGATGGGTGGACTGTTCAATGGGCAAGGAATCAGCTGAATGGTCGTACTCAAAGAGCTGCAGTAAATGGCTCAATGTCTGGATGGAGATTGATGACAAGTGGTGCCCTCAGGGGTCCATACTGGGACCAGTACTGTTTAACATCTTCACTAATGACACAGACAAAGGGAGTGAGTGTACCTTCGACAAGTTCGCATATGACACAAAGCTGAGTGGTGTGGTTGACACACCTGAGGAATGGGATGCCATCCAGAGGGACCTAGACAAGATGGATAAGTGGGCCCATGGGAATCTCATGCAATTTAACAAGGCCTAGCTTGAGATCCTGCATGTGGCTCAGAGCAATGCCAAGTGCAAATACAGGCTGGGCAGAGAATGGATTGAGAGCACCCCTGAAGAGAAAGACTTGGGACTGCTGGTTGATGAGAACCTTAACAAGGGAATGATTACTGGCAGCCCAGGAATCCAACCACATCCTGGGCTGCATCTAAAGGAGCGTGGCCAGCAGATTGACCAAGGTGATTTTGCCCCTCTAGTCCCCTCTGGTGAGACCCCCCTGGAGTGCTATGTCCAGCTCTGGAGTACAGAAAAGACATGGTCTTGCTGGAGGGAGCCCAGAATAGAGCCATCAAAATGATCAGATGGCTGGAGGCTGGAGCACCTCTCCTATGAAGACAGGCTGAGAGAGTTGAGAATGTTCAGCCTGGAAAAGGGAAGGCTCTGGGGAAAACTTATAGCAGCCTTCCAGTGCCTAAAAGGTGCTTATAAGAAAGATGGGGACAGACTTTTTAGTAGGGCCTGTAGTGATAGGACAAGGGGGAATGGTTTTCAATCAAAAAAGTTTAGATTCAGACTAGATATATTTAAAAAAAAAAAAAAAAAAAAGTAAAATTTACTATGAGGATGGTGAAACACTGGAACAGGTTTGCCCAGAAAGCTGTAAATGCCTCATCCCTGGAAACATTCAAAGTCAGGTTAGATGTGGCTCTGAGCACCCTGATATAGGTGAAGATGACTCTGCTTATTGCAGGGGGTTGATCTATATGGCCTTCAAAGGTCCCTTTCAACCCAAACCATCCTATGATTCACTTTTCTCACCTCTAATTCAGTTGCCTCCTGACCTATCCTCAGTTCCTATGACATTAGCCTCCCCATAATGCAACCATTTTTGACCTGATGATGAGGCAGCCACACACTGCCTTGTCTTATTCAGTTTAGAAACTGCCTGTCTCAAATCCTCTTCCACCTTTCTGACACCCAGAGCCTTTCTACTTTAGTGTACTCAGAAGGCCTCAGAAGCAGCAGTTCTCTGCAGAGTTCTTCTCCCTGAAATGCTAGCTTCATAGCATTGTTGGCTGTATTTTCCTTTATCAAGCAGCTCCAAAGGGGAATCTATATTTAAACAAAGATACTGTCATAAAGAGATATCCTAGTCAGACAGTAAATCTCAACTCCTAATGCAATTTGAAGCTTCTAGAGCCATTCATTAACTGTTATTTCTAGTGCAAGTCGAAATGCTTTCCCTTGAAACAGTTTGGCTGTGGGCTTGGTTTAGGTTCAACAGTGTATAAAGATGGTAATTCTTCACTCTGTATCAAATTACTCAGTAGTCTCTTGAATAGGCTGGCATGGGTTGTGTGAATTACAGCTACTTCACCTCCCAGACTCCTTCCTTTTACAGAGTGGGGAGCTATTTCACCCTGCATTGCAGAGCTCTCTAACTCCCTGCATTCATCAGGACGAGGCGCCTTTCATTTCCTGCTGCTTCATCCCCCTTTGCTCAGAGAAGAGCATCTGGCATTTCTCTAGGTCTGCTGCTGTAATGTTCCTGCTGCTCCTCCCCGTGACATGACTACAAGGCTTGCTGAGAAGAAAGGATGGTATGAAAACAGACTTACTTTCTTTCACCCATCTGCTTACCCAAGTAAAGACTAAGAGTGGCTCTCCTGTTAGACTTAATTTCAGAGTGACTAGGACAGCTCCTGCATCAAATTACGATTCCTCTTCATTTTTGTGCCGTGTATTGCACACTAAACTAATTCAAATTTAATATCCTTTTTTTTTAGCCATTCTTTTTAAAGGAAAACAACTCCTTTGTGAATTTCTTACTCCAATTTCCTCCTTCCTGACCCCCAAATTCCTGTTCAAGTACACGGCAGCAGAGTTAAAATCTAAAGTAAGGCACCTTCACAGAAGGTCCTCAGGTGGACTGGTATGATACAAAATATCATTCTGGCAGTAATGCTGTTCAGTAGCCATCCAAGTAGTTTCCATCAGTGGGAGTGCTTAGATATATCTGGAGGAGAATCTGACCTCTGAAAGAGGTATATTGCCCATTTCTGTGGGAAACATACACTGCATCCTATGAGCAAAATGGTAAACTAACCTCTGAACCACCAGCATGCCATAGCTGGAGATTCCAAACAGTTAGGGATTTACTTTGCATTGCCAGCCAAGCTGCCCTCAGATGAAGGAACACTGGACTTTGAACGTTTCCTCCTGAGACATGGCTGAATTTCCCAGTTTCTAACACACTGACAGAATTCTCTGCTCTTTTCTCTTTCAGACATTTAAAAGGAATTGTGTTTTCTCTTCCATGAAATTTGGGGAAGGAGGGATATGTCTTTTCTTGCCAGCAGAAAAAATGAGGGCTGTCAAGACACCTAAACCTGATCATCTTCAGTGCACCAGCAGGACAGGGTTTTGTTGGGTGGTTGCAGTAACACTGTATAAAAACCACGTCAGAAGGAGCCACTTAAACCCATGTAAATCATGTTCACTGACGTATAACCACATCCATCACTCCTAAATGATATGCCAATCCAAAAAGTGGGGCATCAGATCCTTCCAGCATGCTCAAAATGAATGCTAACTTACCCTCCTTGCATCTTCAAGGAGTTCTATGCCCCTCAGTTTAACACAGGCCATGGAATGTGACTCTCTGGTATTAAGGCAGAGCCCACCACAGGACCAGGGTGGCAGCGTTTGAAATGTTGTTCAAACATTCCTCACTTGACAGTGCCCTTCATTTATAGTTAACGATAATGTGACAGCCTATTCTCCTGGCATACCATCTCACCACACGCAGAATTCTGCATGTGCCTCAGACTGGAATCCTATTTTTATCAGAATAGACATGTGCACTGAGGCTTTAACCAACAGCTGAGACAGGGTTTTAGCGTGAGATTTTCAAACCTGTCTCAGGTATTTAGAAGCACAAATTGCACTGAAAGACTAATTGAACTGTGCTTCTAAATCTCCCAGGTGCTACTGAAAATCTCTCCCTTAATAACTCGGAATCTCCTAAAGAATAAACCTCATTGAACTTAGATGGGTATGCAGATCCTAAGGTTAAGATTTTGAAAAACGCTCTGTACTGGCTTAACTCCCATTGACTTCAGTGGGAACAGAATTAAGTTGACATTGAGCCTTTTTGAAAATTCCCCTCCAGGTGTGTTTTCTCCCGTTGAATTTGAATAATCTGTTAACTGCTGAGATTGCTTTTTGATTTATCAGTATGAAGAATTTTAGAGGAGTTTTCCCCCTTAATTTTTGGTGAAATGAGACTCAAAAAACTGTAACTTACTTCCACAAATACTCTATCCGCTAAATCTGCAGAAGGAACTATGCTTATTTTCTGTATGCGTTTACTATTATTATTATCATTATTATTGTTTGTCCTTCAGCAGCAACACAGGAACTGAAACCACAGACATTATTGTGGGAGGTGCTGTGCACGGTCTGTTAAAGTATTTGTATGATACACAGGCAAGCTGCCTAACCTAATACTAATAGTCAGACTCCAGAGAAACCAAAGAATCATAATGAATATCCCCAGTAGGTGTAATTATACAGCAGCATTTCAGTTACTATTTCACCTCCTTGCAGACATTATCAGAAGACAGGGATTTCCTTCAACTCCCCTGAATATTTCAGTTTACCTTTTAAATTAGGCCTAAATCCAAGAATGGGTAAAGAGATTTTTTGTTTTTTAATGCTGGTGCGTCCCTCATTACATTTTTGCAGGCTGCACTCTGCTCTCTGAGATGCACAAACCACAAACTTTTAGGGGTACAAATCGTATTTGCTCTCAACTTGAATAATACATCAGGGCACAAACTTTACTTCTGAGATGCAGGTTTTAACAATATGAATAAAAGGAAATAGACAGTAAGGATCCCTCTATTTTGCAACAGCATCACTGAGGACAGGCTCTCCATGGCCCAGATTCCTTATGAGAAAAAATAGCTGTGCTAATACTGCTTGCAAACAGCACGATAACCACTCCTTTGTTCCCACCAAAGATACAAGAGCAGAATCCTGTAAGAGGAGTCATCTGATATGTCAGCTCATTAAATTAGTCGGAATGGGTGAATGGGGAAGAGGAATATACCATTGTAAATGTATGTTAATTAACAAATGCTATAAGAGAGGCATTTAAATGTATGAAAATGAATATTAATGAGATGAAAACACCTAATTATTGTGCATTTAATGGTATTATCCACAGCATCCAACAGAAAACACCTAATTGTCATTCATCTAAGGCAACAGTGCAAACCTTCAGACACAAAGATTTGGTGTACATATAGATCATGTTATGACATTAATTACAGACCTTGCAAAATATCTGCACTGAAACTTGAATTTGGAAGGATTTTTAAAGTTTTATCTATTTAAAAAAAAAAAAAGTTAGATTTCACCTATTTCTTCTATCATTCTTGCACTTCAAAACTACGTTTCTTTGTAGTGCTTCTGAAACATTACACTGAAATGCTTCAGTGTTTCTGCCCGCACATCTCCATTTTGCAAGAATATCATCAGAAATGGTGGACTGCAAACTGCCCTGCAACGAAGTTCTGAGGAATTTTTCACAAAATTACATGAAGCCAAATTCCATCTGGATGAAATTCCTTCCTTTGCAGACAGCTACCAAAGGAGAATCCTGAGTTAAAAATAGTGTGAATTCCTGGAATTAAAGACTGCTTCGTAATACATATGCATTAGGAAGCTGAAATAAAATTATACAGGCCACTTGAATTCTATTATTTCCTAATTACTCAGTGGTTGGCTTTACAACCCTAATGTTCTTTTAATGTAAGTTTTTCAAGGTGCTTTTTTTTTCTAATGTAACTGCAGATAGAGAGCCAATCTCTTGATCCCAGCTAGAAGGACAGAAGGAGTTTTGCTTTACAGAGAAATTCCAAAGTGGCACAGCTATGCATGTATTCCCCGTCCAAGACTCTAGGGTGTACGCCAGGGACATATCCAGAGAAGGATATATTTTAATGACTACTCTCTGAATGGTATTTGCAGTCCCAACAAGACTAATATCATTCACACATACAATCAATGAAGTCTTAAGCCTACCATCAAAGCAATTAATGAAACTACAGCACATTAACTTAGTTTTTGAGCCAGAATTGATTCCTGAAAGACAGCACTCTCCTCTCTCAAAACTGAGTTATTAATACATATATAAGCACCCATGTGACAAGCACTTTGGATATACTCTGACATATATATTTACTGTCACTCAAAATTACTTACAATCCATCATATTTTATAAAATATTATATCTTATCCATGCTTCTAATTTTCTTATGAGACTGATGTATGGAACTATATGAAAAATATCCACGAAATGGAGATACATGATTCTGGTGGATTTACCTTATTCACTAAGCTTTTTATCCTATCAGAGAAAGAAATTAAGTTAGTTTGTATGATTTACTTTTAATAAATCCGTGCTGCCATCTATTTACCGCCCGTATTGCTGTAGTTGCTTCCAAACTGATTGCTTTACTAATAACTCCAGCAATGTGCTTGGTACTGAATTCAAGTTAAATGCACTTGATTGAAATCATCAGACGATTGTCTCCTGTTCCCATTTGCAGGTAACTGCTGTTCACCTGAACAAACAAAAGTTCGAGTAACGGCATCGGTGTATTTTACACTGTCGCACGTGTTAAATTTCTCAGAGGGATTTCCCAGCCTCGTACACACAAACCATCAAAGCGCTTCTGCTACCACAATTAGCAGAGGGCAGAACAAATCTGTCAGCAGTATTTTGCCCTGCCTGGAATACAATTGGAATTACTAAGGGGGTGGGGGGGAATTTTAGTTTCCCAGCAGTTACAGTTAACAGGGGGTTGAGTTAAGAGTCTTCGAGTTACAGTTACCACAAGGAGGAGAGCCACGTTGTAGTGTCATGGTTAAGCTACAGGGCAGTTGTAGTAGCACCTGGTATGTGGTACTAACTCAAGATTTTGCCTATACACTATGGCTGTGCAGACTTCAGTAAAAGGCACCACCATGCTTCAGTTAAGCCAGCTCAAGTTAAAAATACTAATAGTAGTGTACTTGCTTGCAAATAGCTACACTTCTCATTACTTTTCTCTCATGTCTGTTTGAATCTATAGCAATAAATTTTATCAGTATGGGTTGGTGCATTTCTTTTTGCAAGCAACCAGAGTAACCCTACAGTGAGGGCAAGGCCTCTTAAAAACTACGAGCAAATCATTCATTTACTGAACTGTAAAACTGTACACCGTATGGGACAGAGACAGATGCCCTCAAAATAACAAACAACAATATCAGCTCTGTCAAAACTAACATTTTGGGTCCAGGGAAATTACCCATTTCATACACAGGAAGCAGTCCTGAGTGATGGCTAGCACTTTGGCCTGAATGGAAGCCAGTCGTAAGCTGTGGCAGCACAGATTTTACAGAAGAAACTTGATTCTTCATTCCTCCACAGAGAGTAAAGAATCATAAATCACATCCCCTATAGAAAAACATACTGCAAATTCAACCTGACCAAACCAGAAATACATTTGTAACATCTGAGTCACACCAAAAAAAAAAAAAATTTACCCCTTTTCAGAAGGTTTACATAGTCAATATTAAACTACTGAGCAGAAGAGCTGAAGATATTGGTAGCCAGTAATGCAGGCAAAATTGCTGTTAATTGTTAACATCTCCTGGGCTACGCTTTCTATGTCCCTGCACAGATGATGAATAAAATTATTTACCTATTCAAGTAATGAGAGCTATGCATTTTGATATCCACATACACAGTAACTCAGGCCTCCTCTGAGACCCCCACCTGTAATTAGGAACAGATGTAGAATCTTGTTCCTGAACTGATAAAAACAAATTTCAGCCCTATGATGATATATGGCTTAGTGGCACAGTTAATGAGAAGAATACCTGTGCAGAAGGATTCCTCTCCAGGCACTGGATCTAATCAGCTCCCCTCTGCTCAAGAACCCTATTACTTTAGATCCAGTGCTTTTCCACCACTGATTTGGGACACTCACTAAAGCATTCACCAGTGACACAGTAAGTGCATCGCAAGAAAGCAACAAGCAGGGTTCATGTGGCTTCACTCCCGATGAAGAAAACCACATATCTTACCCTTCAAAACCACAGTAATTCTCTAACACTTCTCCATGATAGAGTCATTTAAAATTAAGTATACACAACATTATGTGCTTTCAGCAACAATTCTCACAGTTCAGCATGTGCAGCTGGGGAACACTCTTCAAATTATTTCATGAGCGAAACTCGAGATGACATTCAGCATAACATATTCTATTCTCCAAATGTCACGCTACTGCAGGAAAACATGCCCACCACAAAGGTTTCATGAACTGAAAGTAGCTGCTTTTCTTACTTTGCATCAGCTAGCTGAAATAACCCAAGGGGAATAGGTACCTGCCCATTCTCTTGCTCTCACACATAGGTACCAACACCTATGTACTGGCCCAGCAGCAGTGAATGCCCTAATGGCAATTTGCCATCTATAGATGCTGCAGGCTGACCCTTCCCCAGTTAGATGCATCACTTGGACTACCCCATGTGTGCTTGTGCTAGCCCCACTGGATGCTCTGACAGCAACAAGAAGACACTGAGAGTCTATGGCTGGCTCAACCATTCACAGTACTAGCCCTGGGTAGCTTCAAAGAAGCTGCTGTGCTCATTTTCCTCGAATGACAAGTAAAGCTGCCTTCTTTCATGTTCCTTTCTCGACCACTAAATGTCCCTCACTTGATTTACCCTCATCCAGCAAAGCTTATAATTCCCACTGGCTACTGGCATAGGTGACTAGAATTATGCCTTGTGAAAACCCAGAAGAGCTGCGGCTCCTCATATCTGTAGAATAGAGACAGAAATTTGTATTTACTGAGGTCATCTCAGTACAAGAAAGTTTCACCGGTTTCATTTAAGGTCTTACTGAAACAATTCCAGTTAAACTGATGCAAATGCCTTCATACATCTTTATTTAAAGATGTTAAATGGGGGTTTACTTGATTTCAAACCTAATCCAAATCTAAAAGAAGCGACCAGATGAAACAAGACTGTCCACGCCGCGTTTTCCATCAGTTTAACTAAGCAGGCTTACCAGTAATCTTAGTGCAACTCCCTTATGTATACAAGGTCTGAAAATACATTCACTCTCCAGCATTACCCTGTTTCATGCCAGGAGAATTTGCAGCTGGAAGGGGCTCAGGGGAACGTCAGTGCCTAGAAATAAAAGAATTGTGGGGGAGAATCATAGCTTCTGTGCTCACCAGCCCTCCATGGGCATTGCCTACATTACAGTAATTAATATAGGGGAATATTTCTGGGCTCCTCAGTAGTTTATAAATGTTACAAAAAAAGGAATGCTTTATATGTCCCCTGATGGGGTTTAAATGTTAATAAATGATGTGCAAGAAGGTATTCTACATCTCTCTATTTAACAGTGAGCTGACAGCTGCAATTATAGGCCAGTCTGTGACCCCAGAAATCCTTCCAGGAATCTGAGGAGTAAATGGAGTAACTTTCTTACAGAGCAACAGAGTGCATCGGGATGCTTACTCAGCATTTAAACATCCAGACACAGAACCAAGGCGAGACATTTCTGACACCCTGGGATCTCCCTTTCACTGCAGTATGTACTTGCCAGTCACTGGTACCTGCTTTCTTTGTCACCAGAGACCCACTGCCACTCTTCCAGAGGTAGCAACAACTCTTCATCGTACAGGTACAGGAGAGTTAATGGAGCAACCAGCCAACTTGCTATATTGTTCCTCCGCTCTGTACTAGAAAAAGAGCTTGTCTGTAGCTGGCACATCCAGGATAGCAGAGGTAAACAGAGGTATCACACGTGTCACTGCAAGCTCTTTCACTCTCTTTTTGGCACAAAATCTATTACCACTGAATCACTGCATCATTCTCACTAGTACGAGGCTTCTGTGTCTGCACACCTATCCTCACTATCATGGAAAGTCTAGGACAGCTATGCCTATCCTTTCAAAAGACAGCAAAGTGACTGCTCAATAACGCGTGCCCCAGCAGAAAGCCCCAATAGCTTTTATTAAGCCCAAGTTACTACTCTTCCCTTCTGCTCTGCCCAGCCCTCACCAGCAGAACAGAGCCTCTGTGAAGTTTAAGGAAGCTTCAAGCAGTATTTTAGCTAGGTGTGTTTCAGGTTACAACCTTTGTTACAAAGTAATAGCAGAGGGAGAAGAATCCTCGCTTTGTGCCAAGGCCCTAAATCTGCTCACAGCACTGTATTCCTGCACGCCTGTATATTTTCACCTTCTATTTCCTCTTATCCAAAAAAACCTTTGGTCTTGATCCTTAAACTGTCTGCGTTCACAGTTGTACACAGTTGTGTACACATTCATTATCCCTTTTAACCATTGAGGTACTGCCTAAGGCAGCGAGCAGCTGTTTTGAGGCACTTCAGTCAATGCTATATGGGTTGCTTCACTCCGTAGGAACTGCACCCCACTGACAACAAAAAGCAACTCTGACACTGAATGAAAACAAGGAGAACTGTGAGTAGCATCTTGCATTTCCACTACATCATCAGAAAAACAGGAGAGAGGGTTTTATAATTCTACTAAAATGCAACAAAGTATTATTTTTGCCAATGACAACCTCTTGGTTGCTTTTATTTTAGAAGGGCAGAGCCTAAAGTATATCTGATTTATTAGAAAAACTACATTTTTCATTATTTCCCACCTTTTTTTTTTTTTTTTTTTTTTTTTTAACATGCAGGGTTGTAACTAATTTCTTTCCTCCTTCACTTTCTAGTGTAGGATTAGAACAGGGCTTGTTCAGCTACTACAATTAGAGTTTTCTTTCAGTGAGGGGCTCCACAGGTTCACCTCTGTAAAATTAGAAGAAATCTTGGGTGGAAAGAGCAAAAATTTTTTTTCAGATTTGGACAGAATCAGGTTAACATTTTCACAGCTTTTATGATGCATCCAATTACAGACAAACACCATTTAACATTTTTAATTTACATATTCCTTCTGTTTCGCCCAACGCTTTCCCAACTGTGTCTTATGAACAGGTCTTGTTTACTCCTGTTAAAGTCTGGGCCTTTAGTACAGAACTTCTTGGACTAAGTTATAGCTATTCTTCAATTCTTGCCTGCATTTGGTTATACATTTCTTCTGGTTTGCATTAGCTCATATATAAACGGCTATGACCACCCGTTCATTCTTCAGAACTTCACTGTTATTGATTACGGACGGGTTCCCAGAGCTTTTGAACAACAAGGACCACATGTTCCTACGGAGTTTTTCTTAGGCATCATGTTCATCTCATTCTTTATGGCATATGTCAAGCACATTCATATTAAGTCAAATAATATAGTTTTGGCTACTACTAGAGTCATTATTTACAATGAAGCATGGCAGTACGTTATTGTATTTGTCTGTCTAGATATTATAATTGACTGTTAATTAAATTTAGCTAATAAAACGGGGACAGAAGCAGGACTATCATATGGCTAGTCATGTCTCCATGGAATAATGGCTGTAGGTCCTGAAACTTAGCTTGAGAGTCAACAGCCATAAGTGTGTGGTAAAAGACTTCTGACCAGTGATACTAGAACTCAAGCAGAGCCAGGTAGGGAAACCTGTGGCACCAGGAAGGACACCTACCTGATCCTGGTGCCCTTCAAAGCCAAATTCCACAGGTGCTGGAAGCTACCCCTTCACTGAGCCCAATCTCTGAGAAGCAGCACTTACAGTCCTTGCTACTTTCATAGCTCTAATTCAAGGTGGGGGGAAAATAATATTGTGCACAGCTCCTTGAAAGATTGCCAACCCCTGCAGCCAGGAGATGAGGTAATATGATAAGGAAGGCCAACAGCAGTTCAACAGAGAGCTGGATCTTCTTAGCCCTCATTATTGTGCAGCCCCATCTAACCACTTGCTGTTCTGCTGTCAGCTACAGCCAATATTCAAGACCAAAGAACAGAGATTCCACATCCCTTCTCAGTTGCAATCTATTTTTTATGCTACAGCACTCCAATGACATTCACAGGGGATGTCCTAAAAGTGTCTTACTCCTGTACAATCAAATCAGAGTCATTCAGCAATGGCTCATTTGCTGAAACATATAAACATTGCACATGTCTTATATTTGAAAGAGTGGGATTTTTCTATAGGGAAAAGCTAAATGCCACAGACTTGACTGATTTGGCAACTTCCCTGGTTATTAATAAACCACAATCCTTTCACATTTACAAAACACAGTAAAATAGTACTTACCACCTCATGGGCTGCTGTAAGGCATAAACCACTAATTCTCCTGAAGTGCCCAGGGTTCCTCCAAAGAACGCAATCTGAAAATAAAATTGTGATTAGTACATGTGGGGAGTTTATAATATTCATCTTCATTCTCCATTACACAAACGACTGATTTTGGGGTTTCGAGTTTGCTCTTGCATGAGAGCAAAAGCTCACCACATTGTGGTACACCTCAGGGATACCAGGAATCCCAATACTCTTAACAGTATTTCTGCTTTTTCACTCTTTTCTCTAAAGCAGTATGCAAGAACTTCTTTTAAAAATAGAAGCCTCACTAGGCAAAGTAAGTTTGTGGACTTGTCAAACGCACAAAAATTATGTAATTCCATAATATGAAAAACATAAGTGAAGTGACATTCACAAAGTAGTATCAGGCACTGCTAGACATGTGCTGAAGGTGATCTGAACTATTGCTTGGACACAACTATTTCTTTCCATTGGATTTCAAGAGAATCCACAGCAACTAAGATCACAAGGTACATCATCCACATGCCCAGCACCAGGAGTATGTACACTCCCTAGATACAACAGAAACTTTAGATTCAAACTTACTTCGAACTACACAGAGCACCTTCAGACAAGTAGAATTCCCGAACTTTGCTCACTCTTGAAGGTGAGCACATTATAAATCAGGAGTGCTACACTGGATTCAGAGACTTCAGTATGACCCTGAGCCAACACCAGAAAAGGAATTTTCTGGCACCCCAACCACAGGTAGGGAGCTGGGGTCACCTGGAAGTTTCCGCTCCAATCTGCAGCTTTGAAAAACTTATTTTAATCCCTCTCTGCCCCTGTAAAGTGGGAGTCATGGTTTTTCTCCTTTCCCTGCTTGCCATTTGCTTAGTCCAGGAATTCTCAAGCATTGTTTCTGTCTCTCATATCATGTACGATCGGGGAGCTTAATAGAGTGGACCACTAATCTTAGATTTTACGCACTAAGGGAAAACAAGAACAGTGATGACACCTCAATAGTGACTACATATCTACATGCTGCTCACACAGACAGAGAAAAGCATCCCCCAATTCCATCCCCCAAATACACAATCTCAAGTGCCAGTCTTTGCTGAACAGGCTTGCAAGCTCAAAAAATGCCCTTCTGGGCCTCCACGTTTCTCATCCCTCAGTAATTTCAACACATATATTCGCTACAAGGAAATCAAGAGTGGAAAGAGAGGGCATTAATTAAGCTCTCCTGCTCCGCAGTTTTTGCTAGAAACTTGACTAAAAACAGGTTTTTAGTCCAAGAATTCCATTCTATTTTTTATTACATGCTTTATGCATTCCTAGACCTCACCTAGATTAGAAGTGGATGAGCCAAAGCAAACACACGTGCACACACACACACACACTGAGTGCTAGGTGCATTTTTCTGCGTGAGAGAGAGAGAGAGAGAGAGAGAGAGAGAGAGAGAGAGAGAGAGAGAGAGAGAGTTAGTTTGCTTTCCCAGTCTTTCTGCATCTGTAAGCAGGAAGGCTTAAAAACCTTGCAAAGAAAGTCTGTTCCCATGAGAATTCCTGCCTCACTCTCTGCAGATTAAAAGAAGCAATCTGCCTACTATGCATGGGAATCCCAGTATTTTGGCATGGTTTTAACATTAGCATCATTAGAAACATTGATTTATTTTAATTGTCACCTTGTACCCTACACTGCCAAATGCAGTCAGAATGTCAATTCTTTATCAATGTGAGCTGTTGACATGGAAACAGATCTGCTGAAATGGAAGCAGTAAGAAAAAATGTGTTACTCCTCCAAGTTATACTTAGAAGTGGTAAATCTGTGTGTGCTACAACAGATTTAAATACTCAATAAACTAAGAAGAAGACATAAACTATTTGGGGTGACAGTCATTTTAGTTGTTTACATCACACACTGCATTTAGAAAATCTCCAACGTTACTATGGTAACAGCTTTTGCTTAAACGTAGTTGTGGACGCACTTAAGGTATGATCTAAATTAAACGAAGATGGAGGAACAAAACTGGGCAGCAACTGCTGAAGGAGTGACTGGCTGCTTCCTATCAGCCCATCCTATCTGCAGCAGGCACTGGCAAGAGTACAGCCAGAGTGCTGTGCAGCATAGACACTTTGGCTCATCCCTGTCTGTGCTCTCAGAGAGCACCTGAAGCAGCTGACAGATTGCACCAGGTAGGTTTTACAGATAACAAAGAAAAACAGAACTCCTTATCATCCCCATACAGCTTGCAGAGCACCCCAGAGCTGCTTGTTCCCTCCCTCTGGTCACCAGATAGGTGATGGGAAGAGGAGGAAGGCAAGAAAAGGAACCTAGAAGAGGGGCCAGAGGCCTTGTCTGTACCTCTGGCAGAGTTTGTGGCTTTCCTCTTCGGGATCTCTCCCAGGGAAGAGAACAGAGCTACAAAAAGGCAAGTTTGTAGCACAAGCTTTCTGCCAAAATTCGTGACTTGGAACGGACACTGCCTCACAATTAACTTCACACAGCTAAGAAACTGTCCTAAAAGATGCAGTGCAGACCTTTGACCAGCACTACATTTCCACTAGAAAGATTAAATCTCTGTGCTGCTAAAGCTAGTTTCATAGTCATAGGGAACAAGGCCAGAGGGGCCACTGTGATCTGCTGTTCATAATAGGGATTAAAGGAACCCATGGTCTCCTGTACACCTGCCTCCAACCTGAAAGCAGACGACGGGGAGATGGAGATCACTCAGCAGAAAATGGAGGGAGAGGCTCCTCTGCCCTCTTGCCAGATGCCAAGGCAAGGGGCAACAGAAGGAACAGACACGTTTGAAACAACTTCTCTGAACAGGATCATGGAGGCGTTTGGAGCCAGAGACTGTTCAAAGCTTGTGGATCCCGGCAATGCTGTGAGGCAGTCCAGTTTTGAACTTGCTCAGAGCAACCCAGCCCTGCTCTCACTTCGACTGTGATAGACATCAAGGCATGCAGATTTTTTTCCTTTTCTTCCCTTTTGCGCTTTTCACATTTCTGCATGATTACATTAGATAATGATACAAACCTCCCAAAAGCTTGTGCGTCAATTAACAAGGCAAGGAAGGACACACATCATTAATTACACACCGGCCTGTGAAACATGGACATAGGATACAGCATAACATTCTAAAAATAGCAGGAAGGCCTGTCTTGTTTAGGCAAGTTTTATTTGAATTCCCATAATAAAGCATTTGATATTAAACAACGGAGCGGAAGACACACCACTGTTTAGCTTCAATGGGTGTTCCAGACAGATCTTTTACAACTTAATCTGCACAGCAAAAGACAAAGCCAAGGAATGCGAGTTTATGTGTGTATGAGACAAAATAGTGCTTTAAACTTCTACAGCATTTATCAACCCAAATTACTCTACAAACATATACTAACTTAAATGCTTACATCTGTATTGTTATCTTATTCCACCCGTATTGCTATCTTGTATTTTGGTGAGGTTCATGAGGTGCTCGGTTAGATACTGAGCCGAATTGCTTGATATAGCTCTATGGAGTCAGAGATGAGGAGACAGGTTGCTGGCTGTCATAGCTGTTCACAGAATTCTGCTTTTCTTAAATAGGGACGAGGAAAGGACCTGCAGTGCTTGTCTCTAGGTACAATTGCTCTACATCAGCTTTGGCCTGTGAGTGGGATAGTATTTCTAGATCATTGAGGAAAGGATAGTGGTGGCACACATCCTCCTGGAATAAGAGACATCCTCTGTCTCAATCTGCTCGTAGGGAAAGTGGAACAGACTGATGAAGGAGGCAGAAAAGCATCTTGCTTATACCCCGTATTCACATAGGAAATAGTAATTTGCAGATGATGAATGTTGCAGAAAAAACACACACACACAAAAACCAACAACCAAAAAAAATCCAACAACAAAAACAACCAAACTCCAACAAAAACAAACAAACAAACAAAACCAAAACAAAACCATTTCCTTCAGAATAAATGAAAAGACTTCACACATGCCTCCAACCTTCTTCTTCATCCTCTGGAGTGAATTGTGGCTGCCAGAAGTACATATTGCAGAGGGACAAGGAAAAAACATATAGTGGAACTATTAGTGCACACTCATACTCTTTTGAAACATGCACGAGTGGCAACTTGGCTTCCAGTTAGAACATACAATGTTATTATATTCAAAGCCTCATTTGCAAACATAAATTATCTTATCCTATACCAACAGCAATAGAAGTGACAATCTTCTATCTATGTCTCCATCTTCAACCTTAGAAACCAAAGGTACTGTTTTCTAATGTCCCTTTTTACATCTGAGGAGCAGATGATCCTGAAAGTCACAGTCTTTTGATCCTACATAAACTGGATGCTTTTGACAATGTCACCCAGAATTTTTATGTTAGTCCCAGGAAAACATAATCTAAAACACAGGATAATTTTTATCTTCCTCCTGACTCAGCAGATAGGGAGATAATTATAAATCAAAAACGAGTGTTCATGATGGTAAATATGCCTGCTGTAATCCTACTGCCAACAGAATTAAGGTTTGTCTGCTGCAGCAAAGCATATGTTAGCTGGAGGAAAGCTAACACTTCTCAGAAGTCACTGGTGGTCGTTTCTATGTTATAATTCAGTATGTTAGACCATTAAAAAAATGGATGGACAGAAGAGGAAAGAGAAAAACAGACGAGAGGAAAGAAAGAAAAGTATTTCTTGTCTCTGCCTGTGATTATAAGTGACAGGAATAAAAGAATCGAGTAGCACCACAAGAAACTGGAGAGGGTGAATTCTCCTCACAGAATCACAGAACTCTAATGGCTGGAAGGGAAGATCATCTAATCCAACTCACTTAAGTAAGCAGGTTCACCTGGAACCCACCTTGGCATCAAATCCAAATTATTCTCTTACTGACTGGTAACATGAAGCAGCTTATTTTCTCAGGTGCTCTTCAGACTAACCACGACTTCCACCTCTGGAACTGGTAGAATTCCATATGACAAGCAAGCATAGACAGGCTATCATTTGGCAGCAATAGCTCAATACTGACTGAAACTTTCATTTGCCAGGGGGAAGAATTATTGGTTTTCTTTTTAAATTAACACAGAAGAAGAAAAAGATATTTGTCCAGATCCAGGTGCTTTTTCATTCCTCCAGCAGCTGCTAGTTTGAGAGAATTTTAAATGGTTGGCTTTTATTAAATGAATTGGTAATCACAGCCCTCTGCCTCACACACAGAATGATTCAGGGGACTGGTAATAGGATAAAGCTTTTCACCTCAAAGGCTGCGGTTCAAATTCAGAATAATTCTTAACTTCATAAACACCATCACTACATGATGGGCATTTGATTGTTGTCTAACAATGAATCAGGTGTTTTTCCTACCGGAAGAGTATTCATGCCACAGACAACAACTAATTATTGTCAGTAATTAGCAGCTCTCTTGGCAGTGGCAGTAGAGGGACCTCTAGAAAATAACCCATTTGTTCAACCCTTGGGTGTTGTCATCTCAAGGCAGGGGGTCAAGCCCTTCAGGCAGTCACTGCTGCGATTCCTGTGGCTCTTTCCCACCCTGGCTTCGTTTTGAGGATAAGCAGAGTTCAGCCTCAAGAGCTGCCGATCTACCCCTTTTATTACCGCTAAATTACTTTTGTTTCAAATGCTGGAGGCAACTTTGAATGCCGGGTCTAATTAGATTGTAATTGTTTGGAGATCTGAGCAATTGTGGCAGATTTGGGTGGAGACTTTGGTGGCTTTTAATACTTGTGCAAATAGGTTTCACAAGCACAAAACCTACAGCTGCTTATAACAGTGGGCATTTTCTTAGAAAAATTACACTATTAACCATCTAAGCCAAGCAGGAAAAATTTTGAATTTCTACATGCAAACTGAGTGATCTGTAAAAGCCTCTGTCCAAGCAGACAGCTTCCTGGGTCAGGCAGTTTTCAGGAGCCCAAGATGTTTTGGTACAAACAGAAGAAGGTGAGTTTAATTAGGAACAAATGTTTTTGTACAAACAGAACAAGGCACACTGACCTAAGCAAGAACCCATAGCAGAAAAGATGTAATATATGACACCATGTTTTCAGAACAATAAAAACCCCACAAACTAAAAAGAAAATAAATTTCAAATATACATAGGAGTAAATCCTCCCATTTAGCACTAGAAGCCTTATCTTTCCCCTAGGGGAAAAACACTCATGAGAAGTCCAGAAACTTCATGCCCTGTTGCTGAATACCATTATTCCTCTGCCTTCCTTCGGGAAAGCATAGACCCCTCAACACTTCAGCCCCCTCTAATATAACACAATATAGAAATCTGCAGGGAAATCCTAAAGAACTGAGAGTGAACATTTAAAGGCCAAGGAGCTTCTGCTAGGAGACCCCGTGCTTCCACGTAATCTCATGCGGTCTACCTGTCATAATGACAACATTACCTCTTCGTGCAGCTCCAGGGAGTGCTGTGCAAATATTGGATTATCTGGTTCAATGGCCAAACAAAAAACAATCATGGGCAAAAAAAAAATTTCAGTTGAATGTACTTGAAATAAAAGCTAAGGGGGGGTGGTTTGGCTAAGGGAAAGGAGAAAAAAACCAAACAAAACAAACTCACAACAAAGGAGGAAATGTTTGCCTTTAAAACAGTAAATAGTCCCTATTTTTTACCTGAAAAGGAAAAAAATGTTCACCAAAAAAAAAAAAAAAATCATTTTTTTAACATTTCCTTTCATCCTTTTCTTTGACTTTGGGGAGGTTTTGTAATAAACTTCATCAAATTTCATGTCACACCAAAGTACATCTGGTCTCCCCGAAAAATTTCTTTTCTTCAGCAAACCGGCTACTTAAAACATTTTGCTGAGGTCTAGCTCTAGGAAGAACCATACAGTCTGAACTACAGAGATCCAGTGACCACGTTTTTCTTTAAGAAGAAACAAATTTTTAAGTAAGAAAACTGATCAGTTCTATCACTATGGATCAAAAATGTGATTGATTGATTGATTGACTGATAAATTTTTTTTCCACAAAAAAGAAAAGGACCAAATCCGATACCAAGGCAGAAGAGGACCAAATACCATCCTTGGAAGGAGAGACAAGCAGTCTCACTTACCGTAAGTACTGACCCTTTTGTTTTGCTTTCCTGTACACTCCTGCTGCAGTACCTATGTGAAATGAAAGGTACAGATGGATTCCACGGGCAGCAGTAAGGTCCATGAGATACCACTGGCACATTTCCATAAGTTTGTGTAGCTTGGTACATGTGTGGCTGGCACTGAGCATGCTTGGAAATCACTCTAGTTGCCTGTTTTCCTACAGTTCTGTGAGGACTGGTTGGCTTGGAAGTTGACTCCTTTACTTCCACAGAATAATCTAAATTGCATTCAAGGGCTTCTGTGGTTGAAATGACTTTGATAAATATTAACAGATTCCCTCTACTACATACAGCAGCAAAAATAGAATGAAATTTGCTCAGGAGAACAAAAGAGAAAAAAAATCTTAAGCCTGCAGACGTACAAATTCAGCGTATACCAGAACTGATGCTGGTAAATATGACCAATACTGTTTACTAGAGAAAACAGATATTTAAGTCTATACATGCCAAAACTGAAGCAAAATCTGCTAAGAATGGCAGAAGTGGGAATGATTCAGAAGTGTCCAGGTCAATCCCAAATCATAAAGCCTGGTACCCCCTACTTTACTAAGTTGCTGTTGAATATAGCAGGAGACAGAGGTTTAAACTTCTTTCCTCCAGACCCACGTTATATGCAGAACGAGGCACTGCCCAATATTTATGTCACATTCTGCCAAGTAGTATCCACAAAAGATGGATCACAAGACCGTGGCTCACAAGACCACAATGCAAATTGCTGCTTATCAACCCATCTTCATAGACCTGCCCTGCACAGCGAAGGCTTCAAGGGACAAATTATGAAAGCTAGAGAAAGACACAATTACTGAATATGGTTGCCAGCACAGCACTTGCATACGTGTCAGAGGAGTATGAGCCCAGACCTCTGGGCAGCAATGCTACAAATGTACCACTCACAGAATGACACTCAGCTTCTTCAGCATTTGCAAGTGCAAACATTCCAAATTAAGAAATCTTTCACACTGCAGTGACCATCTCCAGGTGATACTCAGCTCCAAACTGAAAAGGCAACAGGGCATGGGCAAATGAAACACCCTAGAAGCACAACTAGAAGAGAGACCAAAGCCCTTTCAAAGTTCACTAGCAGCTTTGTTCAGGAGGGGAATGGCTAACAAGTGAAGTTGTGAAGGGGAACCTGACAGCCAACACTAAGAAGCCAGAACACACAATGGCAAAACAGAACCAGGACTTCAAACAGCCAGAGAATGCAAAGAAGAAATTAGAAAAGAACTCCTAAATGCAGAGGCTAGGTGGGAGGAAATAAAAACTTGATGGATTTTGAAAAGAGAATAGCTAAAAAGGTATTACAATGTACTGGGGTAGAAGGACAAAACCAGTAGTAAACACACAAAAAGGGAAAATAAATTTTTTGTTAGGGAATTCAGGGTGTTCTTTGGTAACAGTAAAGATAAATAAATACATCCTTCCTTTCCATTCTAGGTGACTGTAACACACCAGAGAAGAAAGGATGAAGGTGTTATATGGGGAAGAAAGTCAATGCAAAGAAACAGAAAAGCTATTTAAATACAGAAAATAGCTAGAAACTCTGGTAAAGCTAACCTCTTTAAAGCACGTTATAAGCAGTATTTTCTGTAAGAAAAACAGAAGCAAGCATTTGAGAATGGAGTGCTCTCAGATGACAGGTTTACTTCAAGTCCAAATGCACAAACAGAGGAGCAGACTAGGTAGTTTCTCCTCAAGCCTGTTCCAGGCTCATGTAAAGGTCAGAGAACCACTGTCCCAGTTCAATACACAGCTATTTGCTGGGATCAGGGAGCATGTTAAAGTGAAAGGACAGGAGAAAACTTCATCAATCCTGCTAATACACAACAATAGCCCAGGCAGTGGTAGAGCTGCCCAGTCCTGTCGAAAATGGCACTCCTACCTGTTGTAAAGCACTGAAAGAGTCCTATACACATTACACTATGGCACTAGCAATCAGCAGAAGGTGTAATGTATGGCACCAGTGATTACAGGACCCACCTAGAGATATAAATCTGCCCTGAGAAACAGAGCTACCAAAGAATATGTCCATTAATCTTGCTTTAATAGCTTACGGCACACATCGAGAGACATGCAAAGGCAGGTCCCTGCAAAGCCAATCCACGTCTATAAAGTGTCTTGCAGTGTGCCTAATACTGTGATTCTACATCTAAGGATCAGCTTGTGGGGACTCTGCCTCTTAGACATCATTCAAACTTGTATGCACATTCATGCCTCACACTGGCTCAGGAGACCTCACTGCCTTCTTGGCCATGTTCAGCTAGAGACCAGTGGCTGCAAGAGGAAGAACATCTGCTTCTCAGAAATTCTGCTTATTATGGCTGAAAGTAAGGCACCTGCCTTATTCACCGCTACTTCATTATTTTTATTTCTCCAACAGTCAGTTGTATCCTTTCACAGACATGCACAATGGTTTTGTGCCACGTAACTCTTCTTTCAGAGGAGTTAACTCCTGATTTACATCCGTTTAAAACAAGTATGGAAACACCTGAGAGTCCCAACCTTTAAGACTCAGCTTGAACAATTCATATTTCTACTTCTGGCAAACCTGCAGAAGCACAGAGTCCCTAGCAAGACTAATTTGTGTGCTCACACAGAGAGAGGAAAAAATGAGTGCCGACATAAATACAGAGACAGACAGCGGTCATCTGGTAGTACAACCTGAGAGCAGGGCTGGGAGGCAGGCAAGCTCTGTTATTTCTGTCCCATTGTCCCAAACACGCGCACACACTGCACTGGCTCTGGCACTTGAGGTCCAGGGGCCTCGCACAGCCCAGGAGCAAAATCAGTGTGTACCCTTTGTGCACAGAGTAAAGAAACTCCACCTCTCAGACAGACCCCACGCAGATGGGGTGAGAGGGAAGAGAGGACACTCGGAAGTTTCTCCTACTGACCAGGGCCATGCTGAACTCAAGTGCCCTCCTACGCCCCAGGAAGAGCTCTGGTGCAACCCCGAGAGTCACTGGCGTTATGACTGGAAGCACTGGTACCCACAAAAGGACGCATTCAGGGTCTGATCCAGTTCCTCCATACTTTCCCCTCAAATGCTGCCCAGCCACAAACAGCCTCTCCAGCAAAACACCGACTTTTAACACAGCGAAGGAGCACAACCAGCCTGCGAGGCAGCAGCCAGGACACGACCAACCTTGCGTTTACTTAAAGCAGGCTCCTGCGGTGCCCTGAGCCCAGCCGCTGGGACACACCCCGGGCAGCAGGGAACACATCCCAGGGATCCCCATCCTGCCCTGCGGGGGAGCCGCCAGGAGCCGAGGCATCCCTCGCTTCTGCGGGAATGACGCCAACGCTTGCATGCGCAGCGCCCGGGCTACGTGCGCCAATTAAAAGGCACAAAGGAGCTTTTATCGCTTTATTATTAACCCCCCGGGAGGGGAGGAGGGAGGTTGACGGGCGCCTCTCCCGCACCGTTCTGCTCCGTCACCCTGCCAGGGGGACAACATGGCGGCCGGGCCCCCCGCGGCGGGGAGGCGGGCGGGAGGCGGCGCGGCACAGCGCGACCCGCCCGGCGGCAACACCTGCCCGGCTGCGGCGGCGGCGGCGGCGGCGGCTCCCCCACAGAGCCGGCGGCTGCGCCCGCCCAGGAATTACGAGCCGGCGGGGGGATGTCGGGGGATTATGGAGGAGCCGCGCGTCGGCTCCAATTAGGATCAACGCTCCCGCCGCCCCCGCGCCGCCGCCGCCGCCTCGGCAACGGCGGGGCCGCAGCGCCCCCTGCCGCCGCCCCGCCCGCAGCACCCGCCGGGAAAGCGCGGGGGGGGGGGTGTTTGTTGTGATTTTGAACGATTCTCAAATGGACACCCCAGGGCGCCCCAGGGCCCCCTCACACAATGGTTTGGATCGGAAGGGAGCCCTGTTTCCAAACTCCCTGCTGTGGGCAGGGCCACCTTCCACTATAGAGCAAGTTGCTCAAACCTCAACAAACCTGGCCTTGAACACTTCAGGGGATGGGGCATCTACAGCTTCTCTGGGAAACCTGTGCCAGTGCCTCATCACCCTGACTGTGAAGCACTTCTTCATTATGTCGAACCTAAACCTACCCTCTTTGAGTTTAAAATTCGCCCCTTGCCCTGTCACTACAGGTCTTCCTCCATCTTTCCTGTAAGCTCCCTTTTATAGATTGAAAGGGGTCAAAAAGGCCTCCCTTAGCCTTGTTGAACATCACGAAGTTCATGCAGGCCCAGCCCTCCTGCCTGCCCAGGTCCCTTCATTCCCTCAACCAAATCCACTGCATCACTTTACTTGCCATCATCCACAAACCTGCCAAGGCAGAACTCACCGCCACTGTCTGTAGCATTAATAAAGATATTGAACAGAACCAGTCCCAATATGAATCCCTAAGGGACACCCCTTGTTACTGATCTCCATGTGGACATTGAGCCACTGGCTGCAATTACTGGGATGCAGCCATCCAGCCAGTTCCTTGTCCAACCAATAGTCCATCCACCAAACTTATCTCTCTACAATTTATCGACAAGGATGTTGGCAGGGTCCTGGCCTGCTGGGCCATCGCTGATGGAGGAGGATGGTGCTTGCACGCAGGAATGGCTGGCTTTGAAAACATATTACCCCACAAGCTTCATCTGGAGCATTTGACATGCTGGTCAGGGCCACCACTGGCCAGGGCACAGCTGGTGGTGTGGGCGCAGGGCAGCCAGCCCCCACCAACATCCATGCTCCCTCACTTTTTGTCTGCCTGCATTAGAAGAATGCATTCCCCCCAAATTACTCAGCAAGTAACGAGCAGCAGCAGCAGCCGCTATAGCGATATAAATCCACAGGAAAGGATTTTTCCCCTCCCTTTTCTGAGATAAAAATCTCAGAACAGCAGAGGCTACACCGTTGACTAGGCTATTAAAGTGGTATTTATGAGGCAATCACTTATTTTAACTGCCAGCTACATAAAATTTATCAGGGAAAAAAAGACTCGGGGAATTTTATAATTATCATTTACATTTTCTTAAACCTATTTAACAAATCAAATTTGCAAACCTTCCACACAAAAATATATCAGAAGGAACAGAGGAAGAGAAGCAGCGAATGGGCAGTTGGCGCATCTCCCATGTACGGCTGCAGGGGCACTTCTCTGTCCAAAATGAGTCCCTTCTCTGCACAAGAAAGGCTCTTAAATGGGGTTAGGGAGCAGAGGGTACAGGTCTGATGCACCCCAAGCAGTACTCTACTGTGCCCCCAGCCCTCAGAGACCCAAAGGAGGAGACTGTTATGCGGAAGAAAGGAACAGATGCTCGAGTACTCAACACAGTTGTTTTGCAGTGAAATACTCTGTTTTGTTGCTGTCAAAACATCTTCATTTCTGCAGGAGGGTTGTTAGCGAGGGGAGGGCAGGATCCTGACAGCTGTCCCAGGCCAGCTCGTGGCGAATGTGCAGGGGTGAGAAAGCTGCACTCAGAATCCTTCTGGGAGAGATTCAGGACAGGACTTTCCTGGATCACTATAGGTCTAATGGAAAAGAAATACTCATGGGGAGGCTCTGCAAGCCAGACATGAGGAAAGGCTCAATGCAACACACAGGCCCTGCCAGCGAGACAAGGGGCTTCCATACAGCACCCACAGTCAACCACCCCTGAACACAGCAAATTTACGCAACATGTTTCAAGTGTAGATGTTGTTTGATAGCAGCACACCCACGCAATACCTGACCATCTCATGTCATGGTCCTGGGAAGGGCATTACACCTCTGTGCTTACAGACAGGGAAAATGGGGGTGGAAAGTCATTGAGGGACACAGATGCATCCCCACTGGAGGTCACCAGCAGAGCAGGACCTCCTATCAAGATTTTGGCCAAAGATTTATTCTACACCAGATCCCTGACTATGTGAAGTTTATGTCTGGCAGCTGATATGATGGGGCTAGGGGCCCTCAATCTAGAGAAAGAGAAGGGACAGCATGGCAACAAAGATGTGAAATGGGGTTAAAAACCATCTATCCATCTATCCATCCATCTATCCATTCATCCACCCCAGGGACTACATGTTTTGTTCTGATTTCTAGTTATCTCTCCTTAATCCATGAACACTCTCACTGCCACTCCCCAGGCCACCTGATCTCTCAGGCTTTGCAAGGGCAAGTTACAAAATAACCGATTAAAATGGAGGAAGGAAAAACAAACCTATCTCATGTCTTGCCTCAGTGAGGATCTGTTACACCTTTGGATCTTCCCCACACACACCTCTGGATTGCACATTGGTTGTTGATAAGAAATTCATATTAATTCAGCAGGTCTGCAGAGCTAGAAGTTTGCTATGCCACATGCTTGATCATACTTTTAAATTAAAACTGAAAGAAAACAACTATCTTCCAACTATGCAAATCAGCTATTTAGAGTGCCAGGCTGCTTGTGGTAGTTCTTCAATGTTCTCAGTGTCAGAGCATATTTTTGTCTTTTTGGAAAGCATTACAATTATTTCTTGTGCTTTTTAAATACACTTTGTTATCCTTTTGATTTTAGAAGGGCTTCCTGAGTATGCTGTGTAGGTAGGTAGCAGCATACTGGAGAGCAAGAAGTTTTGATTTCAGTATTACTAAATCAGTTTGGTGTTTGTGGAAAAAACATGTAACTTCAATGAGTCTGTTTATATGTAAGCATCCAAATATTTTGTGCAGAGTTTAATGCCTGTGTGGCAGCAGGGCTCTTCAAAGTTGAATGTGTCCTGCAGGGACAATCCATGGAAATGATGGTTTCAGTATGTGGTAGATTAGGCCATCAGTACATGATGGTGGTGGTGGATTTTTGTCATTAATAAAAATATATCATTTGCAGTAGGTGAGCCTCCTTCAGGTACCTGACATTCAGAAAGAACCTTATTTCATTCATTCATTCCTGCTTCTGCTGAAGTGTACATTTGTCACAAAACAAACTTTGCTGTTTTAAAGGCATACTAAATCTTTGCAAAGGGGGATTTCATTCTGGAGGGAGGAAAATTGGGCAATACAGCTGTACGAGTCATAGAGCAGAGCGTATAATGACTCATTATTTATCAACAAAGGCACAGCCATGAGCAGGATGTGATGGTCTGGGATGGGCTGATGTCACAGCAAGGAGTGGGAAGATGGCAGAGACAATGAGACTATTATGACTATCTTTAACCACATAGTACAATCAGACACTTTATTACTATTATTAGTCACTGCAATTCTGTAATTCTACAAACCCACTCCATCTATGTAGGAAGTTGTGAAAATTTTTTGTAGCAGATCATTAATTTTTCTTAAAAATTCCTTCTCATTTAGTTTTTCTCAGAGATGTCTAAACTGGGCAAAGAAGTTTTGGAAGAAAAGCTCTGAAGTTATCCCTTGGGGGGAAAAAAATACAGTATTGGCAGCACAATCCATTCAAAAGAATGAATCATCCTCCTGGAGAAAGGAGTAGTTCAAAACAGAGGACTAAATTAAAAAAAATCATATTATTTCTATTTGCTTCTCTTGCTTTGCATGCTTTGGGCTCAGACTTTCAACCTTTTCTTTGCAATCACAGCAGCTGAAAACTTACTTTTTTCAATGGAAAAGGAGAATCTGGCTTAATCACATGAATCCCGGAGCTGGAATTTCAAGGAAAGCTCAATTTCCCCTTCAGCTTGTGATTTGGCAGTGCTAAAGGTACAGACAGACAGCTCTGAGACTTACAGAGACAGTCCATGAGAGATAAGCATTTAATAAGCAATCTTTGGCAATACTAATGGCCTCCATAGGAGGAAATTTTCATCCCTCTAGGAAGAGTGAGCTGTGCATTATAATCTAACATTTTTTTCCTTTTTGAATCACGTACTAGAAAAATGTGGCAGACTGTAAAAGCAGGCAGCTAGAGTATAAACATCTTGCAAGGCTTAGCCCTTAAAGAAAGAGGCAAAAGGCTGTCCAGGACTACACTTGTGCCTTTGGAAAAGGGCCACGTCCAGCCCTCCGCTCATGCACCAAACCTGGAGCACAGATGTCCTAATGCAGCCCTTTTCCTGCCTTTGCCCGAAGGTCAACACACCAACGAAGTCAGTATCTGGCAAGGTCCCCTCTGGGCCATCACCTCCGTATCATCCCTTTAGCTGGGCCAAATCATGGCTCATGCCCCAGGGGGTGGTCACACCACAGGGAAAGATGGGTGTTCCCAGTCTGTGAGGCACCTGACTCTTAAAGGCACGTGGGTGTTTGTCTTCCAAGTGAGTGAGGTACTGTCTCTCCGATGAAGAACATTATCAGCTGTAAGTAATTTGTGCTGTCCATTGCAAAAGTCTAAATGAGGTTATTACAATTCATTTTTTCAATTAATTTCTCCACAGGTTTTTTTGATTGCTGCTGTTATCTTTCATATTCATTTCAATAAGCTGCTTCCAAACAGTTAGGGTGGGTGATATATACAAAGAAGGTAAAAAACAGTAACTCTTGCAAGGAAGTGGCCACAGAAGGTCCGTAGCCATAATCATGATTAAAATGAAGAACAAAATCTTGGATGCTTTTTACCTAGAGAACTGGAAATTGGCAGCAACATAAGCTTTAAAGCAGGGCTTCTCAATAAAGCAAGCTTTTCCCTTGTACATTACCCCAATCACATCCCCAGTAGAAAAGTAAATCAGAAGCCTAACCCCGAGGGAGCACTCTGAATTCAGTGGTCAGTGCTGGGCATCAGGGAGAAAGCCCAGTGCCTGATTTTTCTCTTGTGCTTTCTTTCTGGGACCCAGCACATATTTCCATCCTCTCCTCTCCCTGGCTTTCATTTTTTGACACAACTAAACTCTGTAAAAATGAAGCCATTTTTGTTGACTTCTGGACGCACATATTACATCTGCTTCAAACTTTTCAATTAATCAGCACAACTCTTCATCACACCACCTTTAACCTGGCACCAAAATCTGTTCTACCATGCCTTTTCCCAGATTTCCCTGTCCCATCTGATTGCAGGCTGGCACCGTTAGCCCCAAGCAGAAACTTAGGGCATTATGTGGGGGCCCTGTACAGGGGATTTTCCATTGCCAGATGTTGGTGTCAGCAAAATGTGTTATGTCAGGGGTACCTGCTGACGCTGTTTCTGTGCAGCTGACCTATGAGAGTCAAGGGAAGCTGTAACAGTGCACCAAAGCAGGTCTCTCCCACTGCCTCCCTTCTGAAGCACTTGGTCTAGTTGGCAGAGTGGGCAGCCCAGGATTGGGGTCGGCATGGAGGTTGGCTGGATCTGGTTTCAGCAAATTTTGCTTCATGAAGTTCTTGGGCTGTTTTACAGCACAGGTTCCTATACCACACCAGCCAGCAGTGAAAGCAGTGGTTTTTCTGCCCCCTGTAAAATTTACACATAGTGGCATGGCACACATCCCCAGGTAACAGCATACTCTGCCTCTGGAAGTCCCACAATCTGCTGCAAGGACAGAAACTGCTGCCTGCGCCTACCCTGCGGTAAAGCAGCAGGCACACAAAATGAGTTTTTTCCTCCTTTTCAATTTAATAGTCTCTTGGTACTACTCAGGTAATTATACCAGTGTGTCTCTTTGTAAGCTTTTTTTATTGTCCCTAGTATTCCCTCTGGCAAAGAACTAAGGAAAACGTCAATTTTCTAAAAGCACTCTGGCTTAAGCTGGCCGCCAGTGAAGTAATGTGGCCATCCCTAAAGTCCAGAGTGTATAACTATAACCAAAATGGAGTTATTTCTTGTTTCCAGAGCAATTTCTTTAGCGCTATAAAGAAAAAGTCTGCAGAATAGAAAACATACACTGAACCACTTTTTCTTTTTTTTTTTTTTTTCCTCATGAGTAAAAGAAAACATTTTTGAGGGTCTATTCTAAAAAGTTTTTGGTAAAATGCTTATCTGAGAAAACTCAGTGTCTGCTATCTGGCCTCTGCCAGCAGAGAAATGCATATTCTCAGCCTCAATGCTTCTAGCAGTAGTATTGGATTGGTGATGAGGACAGTATTTTCGTCCCAACAAGTCCCTTTGGCATTTAGCTGCAAATGATGGACAAAAGGTTTTTGTAGTGAAAGAAAGGCAGCAGAGCAGCACTATTTAGGAGGAATGATGTTCAGCTTTGGAATGTTCAGTAAGATAATAATACAGGGGGTTTTTTACTCATCTCTTAATAGATATTTGAAATTACAGTAACTAGTCCTTCCAGTACAGATACTAATGTTAATGCTAATGAATAAAATGTATCAAAGGGCTTAAGCTATTTGATTGCCAAAATATCTAATTTCACTTGTCTGAATGAAGCCTTTCTTTTTGTTTTTAAACAAGCCAGATATCAAGCTGATACAAGCTAATACTTTTGAAGAAAACTTTTAAACTCTAACAGCTTAACATGACCAGAAACAGCATTCTGTGGTACTGGTACATTCTCAGTCATTTTTGTTTTCACTTTTCATAAGCGGATTGCCCCTGCATCTGTACAGCGCAACTAAGTCTGGTGAAGTGAAATGAGTTTACTTCTATTAATAGTAAAGTCACATATCTGTGGTGTCTTTAGTGTCCCCTCCAACTTTTAGAACTGTTCATCTGAACTCATCTCGTTCATTAAAACATATTCCAAAAAACCCAGGTAACTCCTACCCCTTCATTCTGTGGCATATGGATTGGCCTCCCTGAGGGTTAATGACATGTTTGTAAATGGCCTCCTGAGTATGCTCACCATCAAATAATTTTGGAAGACCTGGTACCAGCTGGGAGATATGAATTTCCCCTTCCCAAAACTGCTGTGAATGAATCTTACGGTGTAGCAGTTGGGTATTGATCAATTCACAGATGGGGTTTTACAGTGACTTTATAGTTCCTACAAATCCTCACCCCATCTTGGGATCACACATGGCTGGTATAGTCCCTGCCCTGGAATCTGCAGGTGAAATTATACCCTGCCTCTGCAATCCATCCCACTGCTCCTCCGATCCCTCTGACCACCTCTCCACAGCCACCCTCCCCTACACAAATGGCACCAGCCTCACTCACACCAACTGAGAAATGGCATCACCTGCTCCCTCCAGCCTTCTTGTTGTGCTGCTTATGAAACAAATGTCTGTCCTAAACAGGGCTCTGTATTTTACCTATCATGCTGCTCTTTGGTCTGGTTTACACTTACATATTGCCACTTTCTGCCTATCAGCAGGAGACAATCTCCTTCAGTCCCAATTAACTCTGAGGGCAAATAGGCATATGGAGAAGTTACTGTGACAACCAGACAGCCTAAAACTCCTTCTCTCTCCTTTCTTGGACACCTTAACAACAAGTTCATTTCCTTTGGACATAATCTAGAAATTTTTCTTTGATAGTCTCCCAGGCTTAACACCTCATGGTTTATTTTCACATTAACAGAATATATAGAAAGTCAGCTCATCCCATCCATGCCAGTAAAGGGGCTCAGGTTCTTCAGCTCTTTATCCTAGGTGCATCCTCATTCTGAGCCATGGTCATCCATAAGCCCAGGTGTGCCCCATTTACCCTATCCCAAAGCTTTTCCTAGAATACGGAGTAGTGATACCATTTTATTCACCACCGGCAATGAGTTTTCAGCCGATGTGCACACCATCGAGTGATACAGAAGTGCCTGGATGAAGCTGGGTCCTCTCAGCAGCAGAGATGAATTGGCACTGCACAACTGTACCGTGCTCTTTCCTCTCTGGCACATGAAGCTCCGCCCTGTCAGAGCTGTGTTGCACCTGAAGTGCCTTCAGGGGCTGCCCTCAAGGCTGGATCAGGCCGTGCAGACATACACCCTTTTTTCTGGGGTTTTACTCCATAAACAAATTTGCTCTTGACCTGCATTTAAGCAACAAACAAACGAATCAAAAAACCCCGAACAACGACAACAGAAACCAAAATAGGAAGGACGAATCACTATTTAGGCTTGTTAAAGGCTCAGTAGTATTTCCTCCTCTTAGCTGATTCTTGGTTGTTGTTGTTTTTTTTTTTAAAAAGAAAGCTGTGGTAGGCATAATGTTTTTAGATGCTCTATTACCTCTTTATATTCTTTCTCACCAAGTTCTCATGGAAAATATAAGTCTTTAGGCACTCAAAATGCTTTCCAGCCAATGGTAGGAAAGCAGCCTTTGCTGAGCTGCATTTTCTATAGCATTTGCATAAAAATACAGTTCAATTCTCAGGATATGCTGCAAAAATCCGACTCTTTTATTTCCATTAAGTTGGAAACTGTCCATATTGCCATATGTAGCCATTTTATCTTTCCTCATTCCTTTCTTATAAAGCACAGTCCTTGATACCAGCTTGCTTTATGTTTTTGCCATTCATGGGGAAGTAAAAAATAGCAGCATGATTCCTGAAGAGACAGCAGCAGAACAAGAACTTTGCTTAAAATCCAGAACAGCAAAAATTTACCAAACCTAACCATTTAAACTACCCTATTGCAAAATTAAGGCTTGAACTCTGAGTTCCTGGTGACTGCTGGTTTGCAAGCAAGCTCTTAAAGTGCAATAGCAGTTTCCCAATATCTCACAAAGTGGGGCGCTTATGATAAATACTTGATACTCAGTCATTTAATAAAACAGAGCTTCCTATTTCTGGCTTTATGTGATACATTGTACTAAAAATTTGCACTACAGTGATGTGCTTCTGGTAGCAAAGTGGAATATTGCAAACATTTACAATATTCTAGTATAAAGTTTGCTCCCTTGCTGTTAAGGTTGATTTCATTCATTCATAGAGACACAGATCATAGCATCAGCTTTAGAGAAGTTACAGGAAGGATAAATTCAGCTCTTTTAGTTTGTGTTTACAGAGTCATGTATTTTTTATAATTCTACAGGCAGAGAGATTTCTGTTTAAAGCAGCATTTTTCTGGAGAAGACTATGGCACCATCCCATGATTTTAAGGTGTTTCTGTATAAATAGAGTCAGAAAATTCAGAAGGCAGCCCCTTATCTTCCTCATGATGAGCAGGAATTGATGATAAAGACAGTATTTACAAAAATGTTGAGTTTAAGAGTTGTTTTTATTAATTGCACTGATTTTCATCTGAATTCTGAATTTGTGTCCAGTTTTACCACCAACAGACCATACCAGCTCCTCAAAGAGGTCAGTTTTCCTTGGTTTTACACATCTAATGGCACTCCCTACTACTCAGGAATCATTCACTCAGGTCCTGTGTCAGCCCTTATGCCTTGCTTGCACTAAAAATTAATTATTTAAGCCTTAAAAATATCTGACCTCTTGTTTCTTTGCTTTGATCACACTGTGACATTAGAGAGCAGAGCTCAGATGAAAACACTTTCATTTGACTCATTTTGTTGTAACACCCTTCCTCTATCTCATGGGGTTTTGTTGGTTTGGCTTTTTGGTTTTGTGTTTTTGGTGTTCTTTTTTTTCTGTCAAATTTTTGTTTGGTTGATTTTTAGGGAGGCAGAGAGATGCCTCCTGAACACAACTGAGAGAGACTGGAAAAAGCAGGGGCTCGGTACAGCACTGTGCACGTGGCCAGATGTGGGGTGATGCTGACTTCAGCAGCATCGTACCGAGAAGCCTGCTTGGTTTTGGACAAGTCTCTACAAAATGACTGTTGCTTCTCTTGCACATCTGCAGGGGAGTCCCTGGCTCCTTGCTGCAGCCTCGGGCAAGCCACCAGCTGGCACAGGCAGGGAGGTAAGCTCAGGCTGCCAGTATTCCTGTGTGCTGGGATGGGGAACAGCTGAGCAGAGAGGGCACTACCACTTTGGAAGAGAGGAATGGTTGAATAGGGAGGGAGGGAAAATGTTATTTCCTGAATAAGTCACCTTGAATTAAAGCCTCTGAGTTGTGTACAGCAGCTGGGGCTGGTGCTGTCACTCAGTGAGTAATAAAGGAGATGCCAGCTCCCGTCTGACCTCATTTTTTATTCTGGCTTTCAGGCGACTCACTCATCTTGGTAGCTCTTTGCAGCTCTTGCTTGCCACACATGCTGAGTGAGGGCCATCTGTCCCAGAAAGGCAGACACCTTCGCAGCAAATGGGGAAGCAAAGCCAAGCCCAGAGGAGAGGTTTGGCCATGGTGTTTGTTCTGGGATCTCCCCTCTCAAGTCCCTGTACAGGGAACTCCCTACTCAGCAAACCTTTCCCTCCTAAACTCTCAGTCGGGCACAGACTCAAGCACAGGAGGCAACAGAAAGGATAATCTTTACTCATGCTGACTCTAAACTTTCATTTGCCAGGGGAAACAGCCATTTGCCCTCTCAGGCAATGAACAGACCTTTTTTTGTGTGTGTGTGTGGCACTTCAGCAGCTACCTACTTTCTCTGTAAGCAAGAGCCAGCCCTGCTTTTCAACATTTCTCTCTGTGTCATACAAGAATCAAAAACCTGACCCAACCTAGTCCAGCTCCAACAAACGCTGCTTGGATACAGTGGGACGATGTAAACGATGTAAATGCAACCAATGCCATTTGGCTTCAGTCATTTTGGCACACTGGAGTCCTGTGGGCAAGGTCTCCACTCCTGGTACATTTTTAATTTTTCAAATGAGAATATAAGTGAAACAGCATCCAAACTGCAAAGCTTCCCAAGGAGGCACACTGCCAGTGCTCCTCGTGGCCAAACTGGGCAGAGGATGAGGAGGAATATCCCTGCAGCGGCAAAGGCACCAAGACAGGCAGGGGCTAGATGAGAGCAATTTCCCTGAACAATAACAGGTAAAAATGGAGATTTGTAGAAAGGAAGAAAAAAAAGTACCACACGTAAAAAAAAATTAAAACCAAACAGAAATAGCTTTTGAATTTTGCCTTTCACACCAAACACCTCAGCTGAGGTTTTTATTTATATGTGTTGATTATTTGTGCGTTGAAATTGCAGCACAGCTACAAGAATGTCTTGCACTGATTTCTGCCACGGTAATGGTCATGTCCTCCTTTAGCAGGCTTACCTGCATGCTGCCCCTGTTCTGGAAATTGGGTGAAAAATTTGAACCTCAGCACAAAGAAGTTGAAAGAGAGTTTCTGGTTACTCAAAAAGTAATCAGAAGGCATTTTAGGAGTATTCTGAATCTGTATTTTAAAGAGAATGATCAAGATCCTCAGCTGTACCGTATCAGCTCAGTGACAGCAGTATTAAAAGAGGTCAAGTTATGCCAGGCAGATCACTAACCCTGGATTCTAAATAAATGCAATATACCAGCACAGAGATCATTCATAGAGGGAGTGACAGAGTGAGAAATTGAAGTGTCCTTGGGTGCTTACATGTGTTTGTGCCCAGCAGAAGGTTAGTCAGCATGCTCTCCATTGAGGGTGCTGTCTCACGTGCTGAGAAACGGCTCATGATTTTCACAATGGTAAAAGGATAAAGTCCTCCCTGAATGAAGCTTGAAGTGACTGTGCAGCCCCGGAGACATCAAGCAGGTAAACCAGATTTTGCCACAGGGCTAAATAATGAAGGTCAGTGTTTAGCAATTAACATAGGCAACAGCATCGACCGTGTTTCTTTTTCATACAACAGAGCTGACTCAGAAGAGTGAAGAAATGTAAAGTGAGTAATTTCCCCAGCTGTAGTTCACTGAATTTGTCAGCAATGATCTAGATGCCCAAAATCTCCATGCAGAGTGCACCAAACCTGTTTTCCTGACAGCCACAGGCATAAGCACATAGGGGATGCCATCAGCAAGAAAGGGTGAAGGAGGCAGCTGGGGGGCATTACTCTCTGGTGGTGGGATGAGCCTGCACTTCCCTATGCTGCTGCTACAGCTCCAGCCTGCACCACAGATGCTCACTTTCTCTCCTCCAGCCACCCTTACGTCTTGTCTCCAGCACTTAAGAGGAGGAGATCCTCCCTCCTTCACCTCCTGGTGAGCTCTGGTCTCCTTTGCTTGTGTGTCACGGTCCCACCACCTAAGCACAGGCTGGGCAACTGCCTGGCAGCTTTGGGAAGCACAGGTTTCCTACTAAAGGCACTGGGTTGACAGATTGTTTCTTCTTGTTTCCTTATCCTTTCTTCCAACCAGGATATTTTTAAAGTTTGGGAAAGGATTCAAGTCAAATGAGGAAAAAACCCCAACCACTTCTAGGCATATTTATACAATATGTAGTCGGGATAACGACTGAATTTCCCACTCCAGGTTTTTATGTCAGTCCCTCCAATAGTGCTCAATGTACAAATCTGCTTTCCTGAGAGCTTTGCTGATGAGCAGGTTCTCTGCTCCAGCCATAAAGCCCATCTGACAGCAAAAACCTACGGCCCTGCAGACCCCGGGGATGACCCAGCCATCCTTATTCAGATGATTTCAATAAACCAGTCAGTCTGAATTTGCCCCCACCTGAAACAGCTGCACAGGACACCCCAAGCCCATCACTCGGGGGGTGCCCTTGGCCACTGCACTGTGCCTGGCTCCTGCCACCCTAATGCACTGTCAAGGCTTGGGGCAACCTTTGACTGTCTTTGATGAACGTTACATGTATTTGCAGGTGACGAACCCCTGCTGTGACAAAAAATACAAAACAAGGGAAATAAAATTGCATAGGTTGTTGTTTCAGCTCAGGATAATGACTCCACCAGCATCTGCAGGCTGACACACTGCTTAGATTAATGTCGCTTTCAAGAACAGGGCTTGATTTTCCTTTTAAACATTTGTCTTTACCAACAAGCCCCTCACCTTAGCACCAAATAATTGACTCTGCCTTGAAGATACTAGAGCTTGTCACAACGCTTTAAATATTAGGCTGGCTGCAGCTCTCACAAAGTTAAGGGAAGCAGTCAAGGAGCCGACAACACCTTGCCTCCCCATGCCATGGCTGAGTTGGGTGTGCTGAACCACCGGATGCCCTGCTGGTGTGGCAAGCAGCTCCTCACCACTGCTCCCAGACTTGGCTGCTTAGGCTTCCCAAAGCATATCAAAGCTTAAGCATTTCCCCCCAGATCTGCCTGGAGAGACAAAAAGTGGGAAGCACTGTTTGTCATCCTACTCCCCGACAATGCTAAGCTAAGCCAGACAGCTCTTCATTGCTTTCTTGCTTTCTAGAAGTTTTTAATATTTCAATTAATAATTTAATTAATAATTAAGTACACTTTAAGTTCCCTGGTAAAAGTGGCCAAGTGCAACCACTGTGTAACAGAGCCATATATCCATTTTCAACCACACATTTTCAACCCTCTTCCCATGCAGAAGAGAACCCACACCAACAAAAATCATCTTGGCTACAAACTACTTTACCGCTTTCTCAAAAGAGAGATTTTTCAGTGTTATGTAGAGCACAAAAAGGAAAAAAGAGAGGAAACTCTTTAAAGTCAGCGACAGAAAGGTAAGATCTGTTCAGATAAACATAAATGTGACAGCACAATTTTCTTTGGTCTTCTTTCTATCAAATCTAAAAAATTATTTTTAATTGATTCTCGAGGCACTATTTGAAGTCAATAAATGCTTCAGAAATCAGTTGGGAGTCCACAAATGTTAATAGTATTTAGCTCATTTCAATAAAAATGGCCTCATTAACATGCCAGCTGCTAAAACGTGTGATACCAACTGTGTCCTTCTGCCAGCCTGCAGGGAAGCATTCCTACTTACTACTCAGTTTTGCTTTAAGAGACCATTTAGAAAACATACCAATTTTACTGTATGCATGCATCTAGATAATAATTACTCCATGACTGCCCTACTCCCAAAAATGGCTTTAAAAGTTCCTGGCAGCCCTTTCCAATGAGCTGAGATCAGGCTGGCTTTCTTTGCGATTTTTTTTTTCTGCAGGCAAGTAAAACCTTATTCGTTTTCCCATC
>NW_020955483.1:270115-278984 GCF_003031625.1 Empidonax traillii
AAAACATACCAATTTTACTGTATGCATGCATCTAGATAATAATTACTCCATGACTGCCCTACTCCCAAAAATGGCTTTAAAAGTTCCTGGCAGCCCTTTCCAATGAGCTGAGATCAGGCTGGCTTTCTTTGCGATTTTTTTTTTCTGCAGGCAAGTAAAACCTTATTCGTTTTCCCATCCATCAGCACAGAAGGAGCCAGGTGAGCACCGTGCCTGTCTGAGGCAAGAAGTTTTTCATTATAGCTCTGCTATGTGGAAATAAATAATCTTTGCTCAGCTCTGCCGCTGTCAAGCCATAACTGGCATCTGCAGCTCGCTTGTCTATGTAAGCACCCAACCTCCATCTCCAAAATTTGAAAGTCATATTGCAGTTAGCATTAGAGCAAGTGCCTTCTGCCTTTACCCATCTACACAAACTAAGGATGACCCACATTTTGGCTTTATAAACATCTTTGCAACTAGTGTTTGTGCATTGTGGTTAGCTTTCTGAGACCCTTTGGGTGAGAGCCGTTAGAAACTTTCAGGAGTGGGGTGATGCCTGTGTTTGAATGGGCACAACATCCAACCCAGGTTCGGGGCAGAAATAACATTTGGTGGCTCATTTTGAAAATTATTTTGCTTCTTTAAGCTCTTTTAGGTAACTGCCGCTGCTCCTGCTGCCACCTTCCTGGCTAGCCCTGGCATGGTGAAGGCTTGAGACACCACTGCGGTGCTTTGAGGGCACAGTAACAGTAGCAATAATAATGATGTGCCAAATTACACCATGTCATCAGGTAGCAAAGGAAGTAGCAGTCCTGGATAAGTATTTCCAGAGAAAATGTGGCACATTATTCACTAAAGTACTGATCAAGTCAATGAGATTGGCAAAATCCAACTCAGAAATGTCACCAACAGGTGGTAACACCAAAAATTTCCACATCTAATACATATCTTCAGCATAAAGCTGCATTAATAATTCAAGATCCCACCTCAGGAAAAACAACGCGCTCTGGCCTTTAAGAGCCAGGTTTTGATTCTCGGATCACGAGAATGCCTCTTCCTTGTGCTTACATTTGTAACTGTGCTTCCAGCTGGTGCCGTACCTGCCGAGCAAGCTGTTCACGCAGTTAAACGAAGCTGGATGTGCCAAGCAATAGTCATTTTACCCAAACCAGCTTGGATAGCAATACACATGCCAGCCTGCCTGCAAAGCCCTGTCCCCTCTCCATTACACATCAAAGAAACATATGACTTGCTGTGCCATAAGTGTCCCCCAGCACACGCAAGGCCAGAGGAGATGCCAACAGCCAGCCCAAGGAACCCATTTCCTCAGTATTTTACAGCATCCCAAATGCCTTATTGTGACCATTCTTTCCCATAAGAGCCAGCACAGAGGCTGCAAAGCCCTCATCGTGCTCAGGTACACCTTTGGTGAGGAATCACGGAGGGAACTCACCCCCATGGCCACAGAGCAGCTGTCCAGGATGTGACCCTACAAAGCAGGCCAGGGCCTGCGAAAGGCAGAGCAATGATAAGCAAAATTAAGCAGCAATCAGCAGCCACTGCAGCAGCAGGTCCCACACATGGGTACTCAGAAGCCAGGCCCACAATCCCTTGTCATCCTGCTGCTCCTATCCCAGATGCTGGCCCAGCAGGATGGAGCTCAGATATGTCAGTGCAAGGATCTGAGCCTGCATTACTGATGGAAGTGGATTTAAATTAACCACGAGTCACCAAGCAGGCTGATTTGGCTCTACTACTCATGCTGCAATGGGAAAGAGGGAAAACAGAGAGCAGGACTCTGAGTGTTTGAAGCAGCACAACCTATTTGACTATTTCCTGAGCTCCTTGTGCAAGTGTAAACAGTGTCATATGCCTGCCTTCATCCTCTTTTCCACCTACTCCTTCCCAGCTTCCATCTAGGACCATTAAAGAGGTGATACCCTGACACGGCTTTTCCACTGCTCACATTGACACACTGCTGAGTCAGAGGTACAAGAAAAACCTCTCATCCCAGCACACTCAGACCCACACAGCTGCAGTAGCCAGCAAGCACTACAGAGACATCCTCCCTTCATCCCAGATGTGTCCCAGCATCTGTGAAACCTTGCCAGTGAAAAGACAAAGTCAGTGCTTTGGCTCAGTGCGTTGCCAAAATTTAGGCGAAGTACAGCAGCGTACAGCACAGAAGGGAACTGAAAAGTGAAATGTGTCCTGCAACCACGGTGAGCATAAGGTCAGCAAATCTCATCTGTAACTCCATGATTTTGGTCAGAGGCCACCAACTACTTGGTACCTTTCAGCAGAGGTCTGTGATTGCTGAATTAAACTTCACAGTCCTGTGGCAGGCAGGGTGAACAGTGGTTGACTGGTGCCACCCTGTTGGCTGTCACCACCCCAGGCAGCCTGTGCAGGGGAGTTGGAGGTGTCAGCCCCTCCCACAGTGATCAGAGCTGAAATTACTCCACTGCCTTTCAGTAATCAGAAAGTCTCAGGGCACCTCAAGTTCACATAAAAAGAATAACTAAAATAGAAAGTGTGAAAGACCACAAGCAGAAAATGCCACAGTACAACTGCGGTTGGAAATATGCAGTTCTTCTGAATTCAACAGCGAGATGCTGAGCCCAAAGCCCGGCCAAGATCCTCCAAGGCCACACAAGGAATCAGAGTAAAACCAAGGGGCTACTGGCACAGGTTTAATGCAAAGGTTAAAGCACAAACAACTTCAGAAAGTGCTTAGAGATGTTCACAGAAGGCCAGCCTGCCTGAGACCATGGGACATAATTGCCTCTGTGCTGCCTTTGAGGACATGTTTGATGACCAGAGCGTGGTTGCATGTCCACACACTGGTTGGCAAAGACTGGCAGCAGCTGCCCATGAAGCCAGGGAAGAGGGCACTGGAGAGGCCCCTCTGCCTCTGGCTGCCCCAACCAGAGGCAAGAGGTGCTGACCTGAAGGTCATGGTGGTGTGTGGAATACATTGGGGCTGTCCAACATGAAATTTCAGCCGCAGAGGACAACTTTGCAGAGATACAAATGTTTTGCTCAACAACAAAGTATATTTTTGTTAGATTTTCACTTACCAGGCTCTGTGAAACAGGTGTCTCAATAGCTGCAGTACTTTCAAATTTCTCAGCTAAGCTTTTTTTAAAGTGCAATTATGTTTTTCTGCCATTGCAGACTGACCCAAAGGTGCAGGGAGCGGGTCAGCATTCTCCAGACCTACACATTCACAGACTCTGCCCCGTAAAGCACCGCTCTCACCCCTGTCCCTGGGGCAGGAACCCCTCCCTAGGTACCCACCACAGACCTACAAGTCCCGGGAGAGGGGCAGGTGCCTCAGTCCCCTCCTTCCCCTCTCGGCTTTATTTCAGGTCACCCGTATTTCACTGGAGAGGTCAGAGTGTGGCAGCACAGCCGCGGCTGAGGCCCTTCCCGGAGGGAGGAAGGGAGCACTCGGAGCTTTTGAAGCAATGATAAGAGAGAACACCGCAATTAGGGGCTTGCAGTTTCTCCAGCGAATTTGCATTTTAAATTACGTTTTGGTATAATTGCTTTCATCTTTCTTTTCACTCTGACTTCTGTAACTTTTATTATTTCCTAAGGATGGTTTGAAATGCTGGATAAGACTACAATTAAAAAAAAAAATTTATATCAATATTTTTTTCTCAAAATATTCCTTTGAGATTAATCACTGGGGGGGAAGGGAAACGTCATCTGAGATGAGAGGGAGCAAAATAAGGTGATGCTGAAAGGTTCCCTGAGGAGGGAGCAGTGGGTTCTGACTCATTACCACAGGCTCTGCAGAATGCAAGGGGGCTGTAGCAAGGATTTCGGCCTGGCCACCTCCTGGCCAGGCAGGCACCCCGACCCCACCACGGGAGGTAATCCCAATTACCAGCTCCTTCACCCCAGGAGTTCACAGCTCGACCTCAAGTGCTAAATCCAATTATCTCTGGGTCCCACTAAGCAAACATACCTTGGCAGCTCTGCTGTCAGGATAGATTAACCCACAGCCAGATAGACCTCTGCCTCCCCTCCACACTGCTGATGATTACGAGAAAAGTCAAACAGCACCAGTGGGGCCGATCTGTTGCACCTTCATTCCCATCCCCTCCACACAGCCTCTTGCCACTCACCAGATACTCAATGCTGCCCTCAAACCGGGAGCAGGGCAGCTCAGCCCCTGAGAGCACTACAGAGATGCTGAGCCCCCACAGCCGCCTGCAGGGGACAGCCCATGCTGTGGGAAAGACAGCATATGTAGGAGAATACTCTCAGCTCTCTCAATACATGAAAAGAAGTACATCTAGATCTCTTCAGCATGCTCTGAAGGGGAAAGGAAAGCTAGTGAAAGGAATATGCACTTCAGTCTGTAATAAAACAACACCACTGCCGTCGTTAGGCACCTGAATGGAGACGTGAAGGTTAGATGAGACCGTGTTATATTTAGTGCTGTCAAACACTGTTGGAACATAAAGTATGGCTTGTGTTATTGCCACACTCCCTGCCTGCAAGGCCATCCCGCAGTCTGAAAGGACCATCAGCATGTAATGGGCTCATTTTTTCATATTTCCAGAATTCTAGTCATGAAAATGATGGGAACTTCGTATTTGAATGTCACCTCTGATATGTTGTGTTAATTTTCCTCTTTTAATACCCTCATCTGGATGCTAATGCCAGATGATTATGTTGGTATATGAAATTAATGCACGCAGGTCTAAGTAATAGGCCACCAATTCATAGCCCATCAGGACAGTGGTCTTGGGTTTATTGTCACACCAGTCCCAATTTTGATCTGAGTTAAGCCGATATAAATTAAAAGTATAAAAAAAAAAAAATTGGTGGATGGTGAGGGGAGGTCCATGGTTGGTATTAATCTGCATGTCTCTCTGAAAGCAGTCCTTCTGCAGAGACTGACCCTGACTGTACATGCCTGTCCCAGCCAGGCTCACTGAGGTCACATAGGACGTCCCAGGGCTGCTGCTGAGGCAGTGCTGAATGCTGCTTTCAGCCCTGTCTGCAGAGGTTTTCTGTGAACTAATTTAGCTATTTTATACACACTATGGTCCTGGCAGAGAGAGGAAGCAAAATGGGGTTTTCTTCCTTCTTCCCCCATCCCCCAGCACATGCAGCAGTTTCACTATGTCTAGATTATGCCACTGTAACACCCCCACTTGTAGGGTTTGGTTTTTTGGGTTTTGGGGTGGGTTTTTTAGTGTGTGGGGGAGTTTTTTTGAAGTCTTTTAAGGCAATAAATAAGTGCTCTGTTTTACTGCACTTGCTTAAGATAATATCCTTAGGATACTATTAACTAATGATCCAACTTTTACAGCTTTTCCACAGTAGGATAAAAGTAGGCAGAAGAGAGAAGCTCCAGATGGAGGAAATTTTCTGCATCAAATAAGGCTTTATGAGTGACAAGCCCCTGCCACTCACGTTGAAGGCCACAGGCATAAGCTGCTTGTTATGTTGCAAGGCAGCTAAAAATACCCTATACGCAAACCTTTTTCTTCTCAAAACCACCTGTTACATCAGAGGCACTCAGAGTCTAACATTCAGATTTGTTTGTAGAAACCACCTTCTTTTTTCTTTGAAAGAAAGAGTTTAGAGCAGTGAATAAAAGGAGGGGAAAGGATGCACTGCAGGTACAGCCCAGCTTCAAGCACATCCTGTTAAAAGTTCACGGAATAAAAAGTTACACAGCACTGGCAGAGCACCTGCAAGCTCGTACTGGGTGACATTTTAATCAGATTGACTCACCTTTTTTCTTTTCTCCTGTAAAAATTTACTCTCTCTTCTAAGCCCTTTGGAGAAAGCAGCTCATGTAGGTTTGATGCCAAGTGCCCTGTAATAATAATACTAATCCAGAAGCCGTAGGCAAGAGCACAGAACTCTTTACAAGAGCTCCAGTTCATGGGCAGGAAACCTCTAAGCCAGCACCTGAAGGGCTTCTTGAACCAGTAAAATTGGCTGCAAAACCTGGACAAAGGAACTATTTTTAGCATTTTAGGTATCGAGGGCAGTGAAACAGAATACAGAGCGTAACCAGCAATCCACCACCACACAAGCTGTATCAGCCAACCCACCTCCAAGCAGCACTTTGGACCCTGCTTCAGCACCACAGGGACATGCATGGCTTGTCCCACTCCTTCCAGTTATTGAAACATTTGGGGCTTTTCCCACATAAGGAGGGCCCTCAGTGAGCCAGGATCTCAACTTACGTGGTCAGGTCTAGAATTCACACGCACTGACCTCCCCCCTGCCCCAACACTCAGTCAAACCCAAAACCCCTACTCACATCTCCTGTTGCCAGCTCTCACAATCCCAGTTTAGTTAGGTGGTAGTAACCACTTAAAACCCTTTCCTCAAAGTTACATAATCTTCTGTGTTATTGAAGTGGCCTTTTTTTAACTGACGAAGATTAAGTATTTCATTTTGCCTCTTAAAATCTGTGCTCTGTATCATCTCATGGTTTTAAAATGCCTAGTAGGATTAAACTCAAGATTTTTCTCCATTAGGACCACTAAAGCTTTTTCAGTTTGAATCTGTGGGTTTTTGATAAGACAAGAGGATACCATATAAATCACTGGAGCCTGTTATTTTTACACAGTGCCCTCAACCCCATCTTCAGAAAGGAAAGGATAATTTGAATTTTAGATTTTAAACACTGATCTCACTTGAGACTTCTTCTATCCCAGATAGTGATGTTATGCTTGCTGTCTAATTAAGGAAGAGATGGATTAAGTGATAGATTTATCACCTACCTTGGAAATTACCATAACCATTATTATAATGTCTGAATCCTGCAGGATCCAAAAGTGTTTAACCAGATAAAGAAGTCCTGTTTTCATTGCACACATGTTACAGCAGTGGCATCTGGAACACCTCCAGGTTAAAAAAAAAAAAAAAAAAAAGAAAAAATCAAGCCAGAATTTAATCTTATGTGTATTTGTGTTAGATGTTAAGTACATGTGAGGGGTCCTCACTCTTCTCAATTTTCAGTGTAATTCAGAGGCTTAAATACAAATGTGTACATAGGAAACAATAGCAACCCAACCCTCAGAAAGTAACAAAAAAAAAAAAAAAAAAAAAAAAAAAAAAAAAAAAAAAAAAAAAAAAAAAAAAAAAAAAAAAAAAAAAAAAAAAAAAAAAAAAAAAAAAAAAAAAAAAAAAAAAAAAAAAAAACCCGAAGAAAATCAGTTTGCTAAAGAGGATTTTAGATTATTTAGGTGCCTAAATCCACAGCCAGACCCTGAAATGCTTCCTTTAGATGTTGTGGAAGCTCTATATGCATCTCTTTAAAAATGCAGTGTTCCTCAAGAGTCTCCCAGAGAGACAGGAGTATTTCAGCTGTGGCAGAGATCATGCTGGTGTCCTACATGCACCAGGGACCAAGTGGGGTAACAAAAGTAATAGCTGAGAAAATCTCATGTGCCCTAAAATGATGGATGAGTATACCCTGGGAGGCAAAGAGAAGCCAGTGCTGGCAGCTCCTGTGACAAGAAGAGGGCTCAGGAAGTGTTTCCCACTAACCTCATCCCTTCTCATCCTTCAGGCCAGGAGGCAGCTGCAGAAATACACCACCTTTGTCTGCTGTATTTTTTGTTTTTTTTTTTCAGAGTCTGCATTCCCACCCCATTTCCAAAGATAATTTTAGAGATTCCTTAATGCAGCAACTATAAAACCTTACACCTCCAGGGCAATAGACCCCTGCAGCATGAAGCAGTAAGACAGCACAGGCAGGGTAAGCTTGACAGGATGCAGCTCTGCTGCCTTCAGGGAGCTGAGAGGGCTCTCCACTAGAAGACCAATGCCTAAAAATCTGCTGGCTGCACCTGGAAGATGGGTGCTCAACAGGTGTCTGTTTTAAGGAAGAGGGGAAACCTAAACATTGCACTTAATCCTCTCAGCTCAGAGGAACATGGGAGAGAAGATGGTTTTTAGTAGAGCATGTAAATCACGGCAGTTTGCAATTGTAGCTAGCTTTATCGAATTGTGTGCTAAAATCAGTAATTCTTCCAGGCCAGGAGGAAGATTATCATCTGTTGTAAATTGTCATACTTCAAAATAGCACATTAATTGCTGTGATAATTTACACCAGCTGAGAATCTCCCCTGGGGACTGTGTTTATTACTCAGCTTTGTGTCTCAGACAATGGCGGTCTCTATCAGGGATGGGGTCCTCTGGTACTTTCATCATACCCATAATAATGGAAAGCGATATAAACCTTCTGTCTTTCCATTTTGGATAACCAATGCATCAACTGAATTGGACTTAATTGCATAACAGTGGAAGTGGAGCCTGGAAACACTGATGGAAATCACCTGTGGGGGTTTTCCTCCTTTCCCCCCCCCCCCCCCCCTCCGGTTACCTTGTAACAAATATCATCCATCTATCTGTAATGCTGTGGAAAACAGAGCCTTTTGCTCATGTTTCAGTGAACAAATAGCCAAGCTATATTTTGTCCTTTACAAAACCAATTTTAAAAGGTGTGCGGGGAGCAGAGGAAGAGGGTGCTTTGGGGGTTAAACTGCTCAGCACGCAAATTTACCCAACTAAATAGTGAAAACATTTTTGGCTCACTTCCTTGAAATATGACCTGTCAGTTGTGTTCAATTTGATAAGGTCTTTTAAAGCTAAAAGTAGTTGAGTGGGTAGGGCTGGCAACACCCTGCAAAGTTACTTTGGTTTTCCTTTTAAAAGTTGAGTGCTGCAAAACATTCTTTATTAATGCTATACATGTTTTACCAAAAAAAAGAAAATTGCATCACAAATAACCAATCTGCAGTGATACCCCAAGAAAAATGCAGTGGTTGGGGGGTCCCAGTCTGCCTCTCCATGCATCCTCTCCTCTGGGGCCCAAGCTTTGGCTCACTGCAGCCTGGGG
>NW_020955483.1:279233-281774 GCF_003031625.1 Empidonax traillii
TGCTGCAAAACATTCTTTATTAATGCTATACATGTTTTACCAAAAAAAAGAAAATTGCATCACAAATAACCAATCTGCAGTGATACCCCAAGAAAAATGCAGTGGTTGGGGGGTCCCAGTCTGCCTCTCCATGCATCCTCTCCTCTGGGGCCCAAGCTTTGGCTCACTGCAGCCTGGGGCAGGACCAGTTCAACAAGATATGCTTACAGGGCTGGCAAGGCCCACACAACCCTTTCATCTCCCAGGCACCGAGAAAGGGCTGCCCCATGCTTTTAGTCACACATGGTTCTACGTGTGTGTTTTCTATAACCAGTCCACCTGCAGCCAAGGTGGAGAACACTGGAAGATTCGAGGCAGCTCTTTTGTTCACTGCATGGCCCCTTTTCTCCTGTTCTAATGCAAACATTCTCTTAATGATCTAAACAGCAGCTTAGGAATGTTTCGACCAAATGCATTCCCAGCGGCTGTCAGAACTGTCACCACCTGCCAGGCAGCCGCGGGGAGCCAGGTGGGGCTCCACAGGATAGTCAGCACCTCTAGTTTTTGAAGATCTCCAGCTTTTCTGGAGTGATGGAGATGCCTTTCCTATAATCGTGTTATGTTGTGTGTTCCCATTTCTGCAACACTCCTGGATATCAAGAGCAAAACTGCTTCCTAGAGGAGTGGTAATTACTCAGCTTCAACATTATATTTGAACACAACCCTAACCCAGCACTGTTACCAATCTAAACTCTGATGTCTGGGTTTGGAAAAAATGTTTTGTTGCTTAAAATTTGAAAAAATTGGAGGAAGTTTGAGGCATCCTATGCAACACCTGATAATTTCCTTCCAAATCCAGAATGACAGTAGCAGCCATAATTTGGCTCACCCTCAGTTCCCTTCACTACCATGGTAAAAAGCCTTCTTCACAGCCCCCAGCTTTTGGAAGGTTCATTCTTGCACCATGCCAGGCTGAGGGAGAGGATACCATGGGCCAGTGTGGGGCATGAGGTATTACCGTGACATCTTCACCCCCTTCCCACTGGCCCCACCTCCAGTGGTAGAGACACAGAGTTGACCATGTTTCATGCAGGTGACTTTTGTATATGTCGTGTCTTTTGTTTGAAGGTGGCCATGGTGGTTTGATACCCGGTGGTGAGACGCTTCTGGTAAAACCAATTTTTGGAGGCACCTCATAACATCTTATTCACAGTCACTGGCCCCTCAGCCCTGTGTGTGCAACTCCCCAGTCCATAGACCCAGTCCAGAAAATGGTCCCTCCAAAGGTACCTGCACTCTGCCAGAGCTTGTTCTCATAGTGGTATATATGGCTGGGGGGGAGGGGATACGTATGTGGGCAGGGGCAGGTTATAGGGGAAAGGCATGCAATCACAGCAGATACATCAGGGTTTACCCCTGCCACACTTCCAAGGACCAAAGTCAGACCCTGTGTTGATGAAATAGCCAAGGGAAATTGCAGCTGATGGGAGCCTCCCCTGCTTTTTACTGTATAGGCTGCCCATATTACTGTTCCAATCTGTAAAAAACATCACACGTGGAAAACATTCTGCAAGATAGCTTTGCTCTTAAAAAACTCAAGGCAAATGAATTAGCATAAGTGGGTAATTGTCTCCAGAGACACCAATATGCCAGAATGTAAAGTCACTTTTAAAATGGGAATGAATATTCTTAGGAAGCATCACCTATATTCACCAGCTTGCTGTAGAGCAGGTCTTTCCATAAATCCTGATATTGTTCCTCTGATGATGATCTATCACCTTGCTCTGCAGGTGACAAGGCCTAATTTGCCCCACACTTTTATTTTCAGTAAGTGTTGGCTAATTATTAGAAGTTTCACTTACTGCTTCCAGTGCAGCCCAGCCTGACAAGAAAACTGGAAATAGTAGTGACATTCCAAAGTTTAAAAATTTTAATTTTCAACACCATGTACATCAGCTGGGATGATCAACAAGCTCCTTGGCCATCAACATCCATAGTAAATAGGCTGACTGGTTTGGAAATAGTACTACAGAGTGTGGAAGCAGGGAAAAGGGTAAAGCATGAGAGAGGTATTGCTCCTGGGAGCCATGCCACGGGGAACAACAGCCCTTCATCAAGTGATATACCTGTTAGAGATTTCCTGCCTCCCATGCACCAGCACAGTCACTTCTAGTTAATCCCACTGGCAAGAACATGCCGTTTCATCTCTTTTCCCCCAGTGCAACACCACCAGCCCCCATGGTGCTTTGCTGTTAGAAAGGAAGGATCCCAGATCCCAGCGGAGTGGGTACCACTGGTTTGCACTGCCAAAGCAAGGAGGCTTGAGGCTGATGAGCGATGCAAAGGGTACGAGGCTGTGGGAGCAGCCATTCCCTCAGGTTTGTACATGCCTAATAGCTAGTAAGCTGTCGCACTCAGCAAATTGTTGGTCTCGGGCTTTTTATTCCTGATTGTTGAAGCGCAAACGTCATTCCCCACGAAAACATGTGATTTTGCTCTCAACCTGTTGGTTCAGGTTTGTGCTCCCGGTTCAGCCTTAGCAAAAAGCTAGGAGGGAAGGAG
>NW_020955483.1:281854-309061 GCF_003031625.1 Empidonax traillii
TACATGCCTAATAGCTAGTAAGCTGTCGCACTCAGCAAATTGTTGGTCTCGGGCTTTTTATTCCTGATTGTTGAAGCGCAAACGTCATTCCCCACGAAAACATGTGATTTTGCTCTCAACCTGTTGGTTCAGGTTTGTGCTCCCGGTTCAGCCTTAGCAAAAAGCTAGGAGGGAAGGAGGGAAGTTGCTATTAAGCTGTAGAGGCCTTTGATCTGGTCTATTATGTTTTACAAGGCTGCACAAAAGTTAGGTGCCTGCACCTCTCATCCACCACCGCCTTGGGAGGTAGAGGAGCAGCAAATGCAGATGGACAAGCTCTACCACCCTGTCCTAAGGGGAACCTTTGGCCTCCCTGTTTCATTGGGGATGCATCACAGTCAACCTGGGGACTTGTGGTGGGAATTAGCTCTGGGAGGACAGCGGAAATGACAATCCTGTTCCATCCCAGCTATGCGGCATTGCTGGCAGCACACCCTCGCTCCCTCTGCAGAAGAAGTTTTTTGGGGCTGCAGGAGCAGGATGAGGCAGCAAGGCTGACAACAAGTGTCCCTCTCACTGGCCATTTCTTTGCTTTTAAGGGTTTGCTTATGGACTTTGCCACTGCATGGCTTTTCTTGAAGCTTGGTTAAAAAAGACAGCCTGTCTGACCTCGCCCTAGTGCAGTCCATTCCTCTAATGGTATAGATGCCACATTTTGATACAAACTAAAGTGGTTCACTTGGGTGTTTTTAATACCTGGCAAGGTTTCCTTCTTGAGTATTCCCACAACATAAATCTTTTGGAGAAAACTTATTTTCTATTTAGCAGAAAATTTAAATATATTCAAGACACTGCATGCCAGAAAAGAAAAAAAAAAGTATATATATATAAAAGTGTCTTCAAAATAACTCTGGCTACTGGGAAAGCTATTTGTGCACTTCAGAAAACACAGCCTCCTTTGGGCTGGGAGAAATAATATGGTGAGCCCATTGCAGCGAAGAGGTCAGAGAACGTGGCTTTTTTCCTCCCTTTTGTTTGAAACATCTACAAAAGCAGCTGCTGTTTTTCTCACGCATCGGTTGTGGCGTGCTCAGCCTGAGAGCTTGTTTCAGAGCTGCAGAGGATCCTGCCAGGGCCCGGGGCAGCCAAAGCTCTGCACCTCTGCGAGCCAGCACCAAAATGACTGGCCCTGACGGACACAGAACCACGTGTTAGAGGCTGCTCCTGAAAAACTGGGGCTAAAGGGATCGAGTTCTCTGCTGCAGAAAACCATTAAAATCAGTCTCAACGAGCTTGGAATATATTACAGTGGCCTTATCCTAAAAAAAAAAAAACCCTTATAATCTTTTGTGCAGCAAAGAAAAGGCAAGCCCTCTCTGCTCCAGGGAGACTCTTACACAGAGAAAATTCAGTCTCTAGTATAGCATGTTCATGGAGTTTCAGAGAGTTTTGTAACATGCAAAAATATCCCAACTATGGTTATGCAATAAACACCTGGAAAAGCAGATTAGATCAGTCTGATAAAATTCTTAAATAATACCCCAGGTTAATTTTAGTGCACTGAAAATTTCCTGCAGCAGTCCATTAATGGAGGTGTCGGTGACATTTTGCCGTATGGCATGTCTTGCAATAGCTCTCAGTGACCCTCGTCAACCCTTCTCTTACCAGCCCTCATACTGGCAGCAATTTTGCATTGAAGCATCCTTCCCCTGCATCAAATTGTATAAAATAACAAGGAGAGCATCTGAAAAAGGCCTGATCTCTCTTTTATTTGACAGTCTCGCATTAACGTTAATGAGGATGACTCTCGCTCAGACTGTAAACCAAACGGGTAAGCTGTGGAGTTTAGCTATGGGCAGAGACAGAGCAAGTCCTACAAACAATAAAAATCATGATCAGCTGTCAATTAAATTTAATAATAAAAAATAATAATAAGCCCTTTCAGACATTAAGCATACTAGTCCTTCCTCATCATAAGGTCCTTACTGACCTTAGGAAAGGGAAAATATCTTGTGTCTGTACCTGCTCTGGCCGATTTCCCTGGTGAGGAAATCCTCATCATGTCCCTAAGCTGCCAGTCCCCAGAAAGGCAGCATGGGTGCCTGCCTGCTGTAAGGTCATGCTTCCTGTGCACCATGGTGGCCTGATGGGAGCATCCCCACCCCATCTGCACCTCCAACAGAAGGGATTTATGGTGCACCTGAAGACAAGGGCAGAGGTGAAGACCAAAGACACAAAGCAGTAAATGCAGGTTACTGGTTACATTCGTTCCCTCAGGATAATGGATGGGGATTTCAATGCATGGGAGAGGCAGAGAGGGTACAGAGTTTGGCCACCTCTTTCTTTCCCATGCTGGAGAAAACCAGAGCAGTGCTCTGTTCTCATCAGCACCTGCTTGACATCCCTTTCCATGCTCAGCTCTCAGCTCAACCCTCCCAGCGTCCTCGTAGAAAACTCCTACTCCAGCATGGACCCTGAAGTAACCTATTTGTCTTCACCCTACTTAATAATAAGGCAAAGGACATACTCTCCAACTGAAGGGAACTGATGTTAAAAGTCTTGCCATACATTCCAGGAAGGAAAGCTGAATTCTGCCTGTTTTCCATCTGAATTGCATCCATCAGAGCCAACTCTGCTGCACCAGAGGTGGGGATGAGAGGTACAGCTTGTTTCTGCTCAGTGTCAGTGAAATTCTCATATAAGAAAAGAACATTTCCCCATGTGCAAATAAAGACTTGGCTGAAGTCTCTGGGTAAGATACAGGTGTGGAAGTCCCTCCAGTGGATGCAGAAATTTGTTGAGCATTTCCATCTGCTGAGGAGTCTGACCATCAATTTGTCCTTGTAAATTCTTAGCTGGCATTGGTTTTCCTGCATTGAAAAATGGGATACTATGGGAATATCCAAACCCATAAATATTGTACAGACATGCACACAGAAAAAAGTGTGGCAGGTAATGCACAGGATTGCTCTTTTCAATTAGTATGAGGGTTTTAGGAGTACTCACAAACTCTTCAGGAAAACGGCCTTTTAGTCAGTCTGACATCACCCAGATGTTTTTAATTACAATGACGCTGGGAATAATTTCTCAGTTTATCTGTCACTGCCCTCCAGCACTGGTTCCTGTTGATTAAATCTGCCTCAGTAACAAAGTACAACTCTGGCTGCAGTTATTCAGTTTCCTTGCTATTGGATGTTAAGGCTTTGCTGTGTTTTCACATAAATTAACAAACAATGGGGAGCAGGTCCATAGCATGCTACCTCCTTTGCCCTGCTGTGGCTTCGAAGTGTGTTCCTGTGCCTTTCTCTTCTCAGAAGTAGCCCTATGTGTCTGATGACCCTGCAGGTCAGAAGCCGGTGGCCATGTTCTCCACAGGTGACCAGGACTCATAGTTTCATGCTGAAGAGCAAGAAGATCATCTTTAAACACAAGGTCCTGCGTCCTGAATGGTGGAAATAGTTCATCCCACAAGTGCAAGCCCTTCTCTCTTCCACAGGTGGAAATCTCACAGGTATGCATGAGTTTCACAGCTGGAGACTACGCATATCATTCTACTCAAGTCAGTGAAGGCACTACCCTTGTTTAGGCTGTAGTGAAAAGGGACAGGGAACATGTCCTCCTCTGCATGGCACTGAGTGCTGTGGCTGTAATTTCAAAAGAGAGGTTTGCAGGAAGCAAATTGCCAGTGCACACACTCGTTCCATGTGGGAGGCAGCACGACCCGCACAGATATCCCTTAGATGCCAGCTCTGGGCAGGTACCTCAGCTCCCAGGGATTGCCTTCCAGCTGTAGCCAAGGGCTTCACACAGCCCTCCTCCAGACTGCGCCTGCTGAGAGAGGCTCCTCTTGTCATGGGCAGTGCAACACTTCCACGGTGCGGAAAATTATCATTTCTCTAGACAGATGGTTGCTGTGCTCAGAGGGAGGGAGAGAGAAAGTTTATGGACTGAGGCTCTGGCTCTGAAGTGGAGCAAAGCAGCCATACCAGCATAGCCTGACAAGAAAGTAAAAGCAACACGAATCACTGGCAGCCTACTGTGCCAGCAGCAGCCAACAAGTGGTAGTTTGTCTTCCAAACCCTTAGTGAGTCTCAAAGTTTTTGAGAACTTTAAAAGGCCTTTATGAGTGTGGAGCAGGTTTTCAGCTTATTAAATTAAGGGCCACTTTATTTTTTGTTAATGTCTGGGAGGACACCACATCAAAGCCTAATCTTGAGAGATATTTACAGTTATTAGTTTTCATTGGCTTCGGTGAGGAGGTGTATATTGCATACATCTTGGAAACAGTTTCTCTGAGCCACCTTAAGAAAGACACAGAGAAGAAATGCCCCTCCTTCCACAGGTGACCCACCATTTAATGGTCCCCCATGTGGGATCTGGGGTATCCGTTTTGTCCAATAATTCCCTTTCCAGAGTAACATTATTAGCTTTTATGAACTTCCCTTTACATATTTAAAGTGACTGAATTCCACTAATGACTATAATTGTTCCAGACACCCATTAATTTTGATTTATTAACTTATTCAATTTCCCATATTGTAGTCTTGCCCACTCTATAAGTAATTTACTGTTTTAATATTGTGGGTCAATACTAATCATATCATCCGTAAGTTGTTTAATTAATAACAATTAGCACCTCCCATCAAGAGCTCATTTTCCTGCATGAACACTGTTAATGTGATTTTTTCAGAATCATTACCTGTACCCACTCCCTGCTGACTATTCAACTTGTTTCACCAGAAAAGATGCTTTAAGCAGCTACAGTTGCTTGCCATCTCCCATGATTTTATCAAGAATTTTGTCATATTTACTTTCCTTAAAGCCTTGGCCCTCCAGCTGAGTAATATCATGTGAACCTGGTTTTCAATATAATAAAAAAGTGTTGATACAGCATATGAGTGTAGGAAAAGACCTTGCAAGCATAAACAGCAGTCTCAAAATCCAAATCGTAAATAAGAACTAAAATGGTATCTATCTATCTATCCATCTATCTATCTATCTATCTATCTATCTATCTATCTATCTATCTACCTATCTATCTACCTATCTTACTTTCATTCTTATTATTTTAAGCTGGCCTCTGTTTTTTTCTGAATCTACTACTATTTTTTATTGGCCACTGGTATTACCGCAGTATTTAACAAGGAATGCACCTGTATAACAGTATTTAAATCCTTTTCATAAAGATCTCTGCAACCCCTCTATGGCACGGCCACTTAGTCTTTCATGTCAGCACAGCAATAAACACAGAAATAAACATTCAAGTTAGTCAATATCTATTTGCAAATGAAATACTCAGCTTCGAGCAGTTTTTCCCCAGGAAAAAAAGAACAAAAACAAAAACAAAAAACCAAAAACCCACAAGCCAACCAAACTTAAATATAGCTTCTGAAGTTAAACTGAAACTAAACCCCCAAAAGCCTCCACATTAGTATGAAGTGACTGGCCAAGTGACACAGCACAGGCAGTGAGCTGGTACACATCAACATGCAGGGATTGTTCACACTCATTTTAACATAGGAGCTCAGCAACAAGGGAAAGGAACCAGCAGCAGTGTGTTGAAAATGGGAAAGATACTCCTCTGCACAGTGGCTGGCCAAACCTGGCAGCACATCTCCCGTGTGCTGAAAGCTTACATAGGCTTGAAAAAGGATCAGATGACCTCCTGCAAGAGAAATCCTTCCAGCACCATCACAGAGCACTTTTACTGGGAAAGTTTTTGCTGGGAAACCCCACTGTAGCTCTGCTTTTCCCCTGGGTGCCCACAAGTGCCTTGTCCAGAGGACTGCCACTGCTATGCCCCCACCTACTGCTGGCCGTGATCCCCACCAGCAGGTCCTCTCCTGCATTGCTTTTAAATCCAGAAGTATAGGCAAGGGATCAAAGATCCTGCTGGGGTTAGGTACTGCCCAAGGGGCTCAAACAAGCACTGCTAGCACCAAAAAACAAAACAAAACAAACAAACAAACAAACAAACAAAAAACCCAACCAACCAAACAAAAAAACCCAGCATCAACAGAAGCAAAATAAAAGACAAAATACACATACAGCAAATTTACACAACGTGTTTGAAACCAAAGTGATTGTTTCTCGTCCGACTTCCTACCAGTATTTCACTCTGGGGAAAGTATCTGCGAGGTGTAACCAGCTTAAGTCACTCGCAAACCACACACTGCTTTGTTTGCCACATTAGCATAAACCTAGACTTTCCATGTGGTCAACAGAAATGCACACAGGACAGCACACACAGCAGCTCTTACGTTCTCAGCACCTCCCAAACCACCCCAGGAAATGTGGTTAACCCTGCGTGTAGTATGGCAACGCTAGCAGTGACATAGCAAATGAAGCAACGTGGAAAAAAGATCAATATTACTATTTTTACACAGATGAAGTAATGCAAAGGGAGGTGAATGAAGAGCTCAAGCACCGTGGAGAATCCCACAACAGACCTGAGCCAGATCCTCAGAAGACTAGTTCAGAGGGTACCTTGGGAAACAGCCCTTGAAAACAAAGGGATCCGGGAGGGATGGACATGCTTCAGGAAGGAAGTCTTGAACACACAGGGGCAGGCTGTCCCAGTCTGCCAAAAGGTGAGCCAGCGGGGAAGATGGCCAGCCTGGATGAACAGAGAGATTTTGAAGGAAATTAGGGAAAAAGAGCTTACCAACTATGGAAAAAAGGGCTGGCTACTCATGAAGAGTTTAGGAATATCGTTAGGTCACGTAGAAAGAAAGTTAGAGAGACAAAGGCACAATTTGAACTCAGTCTTGCCACTTCTGTTAGGGATAACAAGAAGTGCTTCTACAAATACATCAGTAGCAAAAGGAGGGGCAAGGAAAACCTCTATTCTTTGTTGGACATGGGGGGGGAACATAGTCACCAAAGATGAGGAAAAGCCTCAGTATTCAACAGTAAGATAGGTTGTCCTCAGGACAACTGGCCTCTGGAGCTGGTAGACAGAGATAGGAAGCCAAATTCCCCCTGTAATCCCGGAGGAAAGTTAGCAATCTGATGAACCACTTGGATCCTCACAAGTCCGTGGGACCATATGGGATCTACCCAAGGATGATGAGGGAGCTGGCGGAAGAGCTTGCCAAGCTGCTCTCCATCATTTATCAGCAGTCCTGGCTCTCTGGGGAGGTCCCAGATGATTGGAATTTGGCAAATGTCACACTGATCCACAAAAAGGGCTGCAAGGAGGACCTAGGAAACTACAGGCCTGTTAGCCTGACCTCAGTGCCTGGCAAGGTTATGGAGCAGATCATCCTGAGTGCAATCACACAACACTTACGGGATGAACAAGCACAAGTTTAGGAAGGGCAGGTCCTGTTTGACCAACCTGATCTCCTTTTATGATCAGGTGACCCACCTGGTGGATGAGGGGAAGGCTGTGGATGTGTCTATCTGGACTTCAGCAAAGCCTTTGACACCATCTCCCGCAGCACACTCCTGGAAAAGCTGGCAGCCCATGGCTTGGACAGGGACACTCTGTGCTGGGTTAAGAACTGGCTCGAGGGCCGGGCCCAGACAGTGCTGGTGAACGGGGCTGCATCCAGCTGGCGACCAGTCACCAGTGGTGAGTGTTGATCTGCTGGAAGGCAAGAGGGCTCTTCAGATGGACCTGGACAAGCTGGAGAGATGGTCTGATTCCAGTGGGATGAGGTTCAACAAGGCCTGCAGTGTGTCCAGGTAGCCAAGAAGGCCAATGGCATCCTGGCCTGCATCAGGAACAGTATGTCCAGCAGGAGCACGGAAGTGATCCTTCCCCTGTACTCTGCGTTGGTGAGGCCACACCTGGAGTGCTGTGTCCATTTCTGGGCCCCTCAGTTCAGGAAGGACATTGAGGTGCTGGAGCAGGTCCAGAGAAGAGCAACAAGGCTGGTGAAGAGACTCGAACACAAGTCCTATGAGGAGAGGCTGAGGGAGCTGGGGTTGTTTAGTCTGGAGAAGAGGAGGCTCAGGGGTGACCTCATCACTCTCTGCAACTACCTGAGGGGAGGTTGTAGCCAGATGGGAATCAGTCTCTTCTCCCAGGCAACCAGCAGTAGGACAAGAGGGCAAGGTCTTAAGCTGTGCCAGGGGAGGTTTAGGCTCTTTACAGAGAGGGTAATCAGTCACTGGAATGGGCTGCCCGGAGGGGTGGTGGATTCACCATCCCCGGAGGTTTTTAAGATGAGGCTGGATGTGGCACTGAGTGCCACGATCTGGTAATCACAGTGGGGTTAGATCAAGGGTTGGACTTGATGATCTCAGAGGTCTTTTCCAACCTGGTTGATTCTATGATTCTATGATTCTTGCCATGCTTCCTCCTTGTGCTCCCATGCATGGGAGGTCATCACTCCTCACCACATCCCCTCCTTTCCTCCCCTAAAACTGGCTCTTCTGTGGCAGCTGCCCATTCCCAATTTGCTCTTTCCCAAAGGAAAGGGAGGCAAGGGAGCAGTTAATACAAATACAAGTTTTCAGAAAAATACCAGACATGGGGGTTAACATTAACTGTTCCCAGGAAGCTTTAAAGCTGTCAAAAAGATATTTACCCCAACATAGCTGGAAAAGGTGTTACAATGTGATCCTTGGCAGTCACTTTATCTTCATCTTTCATGTTAAAAATTAAAGACTGTATAAATACAATGTCAGACTTACTTAATAGTACTCTTTTATCAAGTTGATATGATGGTAGCTAATTATTAAATGAGTTAATGTATGTCTTGTTATTTAATCTACCATGACTGATAGTGAACTGTGTCAAATACTTATTAGACACTCATTCCCTCTACACCTAGCTGACACTAACATGGTCCACAATTAAACACTTGTGCTCTCTCACTGCCAGGCACAATCATGCTGTCAAACTTGATCTCACCAGATATTCCTTACTCCTAAGTGGGAGATGTGTCATTCTCCATTTGTCTGGTCCCAGAAATTGTCCGAGAAAGGAAAAAACAGAGAAAATTTGATGAGAAGTGATCAAACTGGCTTTGGTATGCCCAGAAATAGCCAAAAACATCAGTGAAGGGTCAGTGTCAAAAGCGACATAGAGAAAAATCACCCTTATTGGGTTGGAGGTTTCTGCTACACATTGTTCTTAAGGGGATGTTGAGGTGATATCCGGGCTAGTAAATGGATGGGCCGATGGCAAAAGGCTTGCAAGCCTGCGAGCTGAGCTCTCCATCCCACCAGGCAGCATGGACACCTGCTCCAAGGGCTCTGTCTCGGGGACCACAGATGGGTACAGACAAGGATTGCACCCAGGAAGCTTATTGCAATTCAACATTGTCTGGGAGCAGTGACACTTGGCTATATGGTGCACATATCCTTGTCACACTGCAGTGACTATCCTTCACAGACCCCTGTTCTCAGACAATTCCCAGAAGCAATTGTCTCTGCTCCTGTCCCCACCTCCCAGCAGCTGAGAAGCCTCCTCTTGGCTAGTCCTTCACTGTCCAACCAAGAGAATGGCAACAAACACAGCAATTTTGCCTTATACTGATGTCTCTTCATCCAGTTCAATATCAGCTTTTTCACTGAGGTGGTAGCAGTAACCCAAACATTGATGAGATGCTCAAGAAACTCTAGGGTTCATCAGGCCCTAGAAACTTCATTGAAACATCCTTGAAGCTTCATTGCAAGCAGAGCTGCAGTCCATTCAGATGCGGCTTTCATTCACAGCATTGCCAAGATAGATGTTTCCTTTGACCACAAGAGGTCTTGCCCTGCCAAGGGATGACTGCCCCTCGTCAAGGAGCAGGTAACACATGGCCACAAAGGACTTCTCAGAGAAAGCAGATTTCTTCCACATCCCTGAAAGTGTTCAAGGCAAGGTTAGACAGGGTGTTGAGCAACCTGGCCTAGTGGAAGGTGTTTCTGCCCACGGCAGAGGGGTTGGAACAAGATGGTCTTTAAGGTCCCTTCCAACCCAAACCATTCTATGATTCTGTGACTCTTGGACTGCACTCTCACTGCCTTTTTGCACCACCATTTAGTCCACCCTTACCCCCAGCATCAGCTAGGCACAGAAACCCCCAAAAGTAAGCCACCCACCTACCCTCTTCTTCAGCCAGACCCACTGGCCACCCCTTTCAGGGTTGCCATTAGGGCCAAACTGAGCCTTGAGGTATGAGCAGTGAAAGCTGTCACACTGGAGCAAGACTACTCCTCTTGGAGCCAGAAAGCGTGGAGAAGAGGAAGAGCAAAATGCAAAGCTCAACATACCTGGTTTGCTTTAGGCCTTCTCAAATTGCTGCTCTCTGACCACTAAAAGAATGATTTCCACTCAAGCTGGCAAGCCACCTCCCATTGTGTTCACTTCACACATCAAAAAAAACATCCTTCTCTAGCTGAAGCCTCTCAAGTTTCTCACAATCACCTCAACCCACCAATACAGTTGGGAGATTTCAGACAGATGAGTGTTTTCTGAACACCTGCTGGCTCACCAACCTGCCCCATCACTTCCACTTTGTTTCAGGGAGCTGAAGCTGGGATACCAAAATGCTTGGCTTCATCACTCAGTTATGGAGCTGGCTTTGACTTGTGCCCACTTCCGTACATCCTGGCCAGGGAAATGTTTCTGCAAGCAGCCTTGAAGTTCTGCTTGTGTGTTAGCTTGCTAAGCACGTGGGGTGCATGGAGTTTAGCAAGGCATCTGTGTGTTTATTTATACCTCTGGAAAACAGGAGTCCCAGTGGGCTTTCATAGGAATCTGAAGGCTGGCAAATTGAAGGGTTTGAGTTATTTGCACACTACTCTCACTCCTCTGGAGAAGTCTGCACAGCATCTAGCAGACTTAGGACAAATCTTTGCCAGACCTTTTGGCATCTAAGTTCTAAGGCGGCCTTGGAAGATGCTAGGGCATTTTGAAGTTCTTTTTACTGCGGAATATCAAAGATGAAACAGTGGGGTATTTTATTTTATTTGCTGACTTACTTGAAGGAAAGGGCAGATGTCAGAAAGTATAATATTAAAAACCAATCATAAATTCAGCTCATACAAACTCTCAGGAAAAGGTTTAGTCCTAAAAATGGAAGAAAGTTGTTTGTTTACTCATAAAAAAGTCAATTGAAAATAGATTAAAATACCAACTGTATAAGAACAGCTTTCTACTTGCTTATGAACACCTAAGGGAAATTACCTGAAAATGCAGAAATTGTTACACAGATCAAACAAAAGCACTTATCTATAATTACCGGACTTATCTGTTTGTCTCAGGACTAGCAGCAACAGCTCTCATTGTCAGGAATAAATGTGGTGCTGTGATTCGTATTCTCTTTTTCTATCTCTTCCACCAAGATCACTCAGGAAGGATTAATTTTTTTTAAAAAAATTGTTTCCTTAACTTTACTAAATAAAGGTAGATTGAAAAGATTTGGCCAGGTAAATGAGGGTGAAAAAGAGAGCAAGAAGAAAAGTGAAAAGCCCTTTACAGAAGATTTTCTTTTCTTTTAATAACTTTAATAACTTTTGGAGCTGGACCTGTTGGTATCTCAAAGACGCCTGGGAAACTCCTCATGATTTCTGCTATGTCCTGGCTCTCATCCTACCTATTCAATAAATAATTATTTTGAGCATTCACAGAGGAAACTTCCTGTTACTTAGACTGAGCAGGCTCCTGCCAACTTGATGAGCCAACACTGCACTGATGATACCAGCATTAAAGCCAAAGGATAATTATACGGTTTATATGAAGCTGAAGGAAGTGAGCGCCCCTGCTAGTTTGTAATCATACCCTGTTGGCCAGTGGCCAGAGGGATTTGTCTCCATTGTACGCCCTCAAGTTTACAGCTTTCTTCTGGGAAAAGATGTGCCTGTGCAGCTCCCACTCAGGGATGGACCAAGTGGTTAATCATGCTCTACTAACTGTATTAGAGTTAGGGAGGCAGTTTTAAATAGAATACAGTAGCAGAAATCTGTCTGTTATCTCCTAGATATGCTGAAAATATACCTTGAAACAGAGCAGCATGGACAGGACATAACACTGGCGTCCAGACAACCCTTTTGCATCACCCTTGGCCTTGCACATAGTTAAAGATCCTTCCTTCATGCTTCCAACTGCAAATGCTCACGGCCCTACAGGTGCTGAGAGAGAACAAGTCACTCCTGCTTGAGCTACTGCACAGCATCACTGGATCCCCAGTGCCAGCAAACATCGAGGTTCCCGGTGAGAAATGAGATGCCTGCGCCCCAACTCCTGCACTCGGCGGCCTCCCTGGCATCTGCTGAAGCCTCCCTTCTTGTCTCGTAGGCTTTAGCAGCCAGCGTCAGACCAGGCACGGCCCTTGTGCTGGGGCCAGGGTGTGAGCTGTTTGCCCTGTCTTTATGTCACATTTACAGATGTTGCAACAAGCTTCTCACGTGCACACGGGCAGCTTCGAGGATGGAGAGTGGGGCTCAAGCCTGGGGGACAGGGCTGAGAGGGATGGGGATGTTGGAGGGATGGGGTGGGAGTAGCCCAGAGGTGTAAACTGCACAGGCATAGTGATCAGAGCTGCTCCCGGTAACTTCTAAGCCATGAAACTGTCATTTCAGAGAGGATGCAATTGTTAGAGGAATTAGTTAATCATCAGGGGACAGATGAAATGGTCTGCTAGGGCTCCCTGGAACTGCTGTTGGCTTAACTGATTATTTCTAATTTAATACATATCACACACTCCCCCTCACACTTTCATCCAGTCTCTTGCTGGAGGTGAATCTGATGCCTGTGCCTGGATGAAATATTCGATGAATCCCAAATCAATGTTGCTGCAGCCTTTCAGAGATGAGAATTTAGCTATTAGATATTTCTGAGGACTTCATTATGCCTTTAGGTGCAGTGCTGAGCTCATCCTCCAGCCCTCTGGGCAAGAGCAGGTCCCAGAAAATGCTGAGCCCATTATCTATTTCCAGGGATAGCTCCTCCATCTTTATTTATTTTTCTGCAAAGGTAGATAGAAAGTGCACTGAGATGCATCAACAGCAAAGTATGGTGCTCCTTCTTGGAGAAAGGTCCAAGCTCCGTTCATCTTCCTACCACTTGCTTCTCAGAGGAAAGGTGTAAGCAGATAAACACATGCATCTTGGCACTGCAAGTCTTCAGACAAGGGTTAGGATGAATTGCTGAATCAAACACAGTTTGAGGATAAAATTAGATTTTCCGCTAAGCAATTTTTTGCAAACATTTGTCAAGCTTGCTTTTTCAATAAAACATCTAAATGAGAATCTTTGGATGAGGAGGAGGGAGAAAGTGAGAAATTTTGGCTATGAAGGTTTATATTTTGAATCTCTCTCAGGAGCTGAAAGCCCATCCCAGGTTCCCTGGACAGATATTTCTGCGTTTTCCATCGCAAACTGTCTCACACATCCCACCAGTAACCCTGGAGGTGGTGCTTGAAGGAGGTGGTGCACCCGCTCAGCAATGCAACGCTGTATGATTGATGCACAACAGCCTGTGGAGACCAGGGAGGTGAACCCCACATATCAGTTTCCCAGGATACAGCCACCATCTCCCCTTGCCTCCACCAGCACTGAGCCCAGCCTCAGCTGCTAAGGAGGAGTATTTCCTCATGCACTACAGTCAGGGAGCCAACAGGGAAAAAAACATATGGGAAGAAAACCTGGATCCTGATGGCTCTGGAGACTTTCTAAGCAAGTATTTTTATATTTGTGAGGAAACCAGCTTCTGTCTGATGCAGCTGTAACGGTTATTTGGGCCAAGTTATGGCAAATGTAAAAACCATCAGTTTGCCTCTGCAGTCTCCCCATGGGTTTCAGCCACTCACCCATCAGCCTTCTCACCTTGCTTTTCTCCAGCCTCATGCGATTTCTCACAAAACAAAATGATGCACAGTGTGTGAAAACAATTACCAAAAATTAGCCTTTTCCTGTTTTTGTTTGTTTGTTTTTAACAATGGCTACATTCATAGGCCAGATGTATTTGTACAGTAAGAGTGCACTAGGCTGTGCAATGTCAGCGTTTTCCCTTTTGAAGGAGAGTGATACTGAAACTAGCCTCTTTTTCTTAACTTCATCTATTTTTTTGCTAGTTTTGTTGGTTTTGGGTTTTTTTTTAATGTGCAGCAGGGAGTATTTTAGGAAATGTTTTATCTTCACAGCTTTTTTCTTTTGTCCTATAGTAACCCTTTTTAAAATGCTGAGTATATGCTTGCTCAGATAAATGTGCATCTGAACACACAAGCAATTATCCTATTTTCATATAATTAATTTTTTCAAGTTTCTATATGCATTTCCTGCTCATTTGACCATGCAATAATTAATTAGCATTAATTATCTTAGATTGTACCTTCTCCATCTACACACACACTCAATTAGGCAGGCTTTTTACAGCGCACTTCAGAGGGAACACCAAAAGCAGTGAAAATGTATCTGTGGTGAGGACACATTTCACACCTGCTTGAGTATTCTGAGAAACTACTACTATTTTTTGAGAAACACTAAAGCCAAAATCTAAGCCAGAAAACCACCTGGTCTCTACCACAGCCATGCTAGAGTCTGGTCCTTACCCCCCAACCCTCATTCTTCTCCACATCCATGGGGATATTTCCTTCCTGAAAGGGAGGATATTTCCTTCCACTGGATACACCTGTACTTTCAAAGTCTTCTCACTCTCTGGACCACTTTCATGGCTCTTTGATGTCCACTTGCCCACTTCCCATCACCTTCCAGCATCTCCCATCTCCAGCCAGTGCTTGCAAACACCCAGTTTAAAGCCCTCACGCGCCCCACCCTCCTTATCTCCAGAAGCTCTTTCTTTTCACCTCAGAGGCAGAGGACCATTACCTAGATAGCTTTACTGCTGGCAGCTGAAAGGGTTTCACCTCTGTACTGCTAAAAGCTGACTGTTTTGTCACTCTGGGTGAGCACCTCGATTTCTAGCAGGGGGGATGTACCCACTCAATCCAGGGAGAGGCGTCTGGAGACACTTTTCCGGTAGTATAAGACATTTTCAGCAAAACCATTTCACCACCTTCAGCCAAGTCCTGCAGCAGTGAGACTGGAGGATGCTGTGGTTATCACTGCCCTCCTAAATTATTAGGGCAAGGAAATTTTCTTGCCAAGGAAATGGCAAGGAAAATTGCCACTCCTGGACAGCTAATGGTATCTGGATGCCACAGGAAACCAACCATAAGTCAATATGAAAGGAAAGAGCAAAGAGTGCATAAAGCCCAGAAGGTGCAGCTCAGCATGGAGGAAGGGAGGTGGTGGCACGATTTTCCTAGAAGACTGACCGTAGAAGACAGTGCCTCTGGGACTGAAACTTTTGAAGCACCAGCAGAGGGAATTTAATCATCTGGGCATTGGAAAAAAAAAAAAAACTACACACAGAAAAAACACCTCATCTAACCTGCAACTGTGCAGCTGAGCATCATACTGATGCTGGAGATGAATCATCTGCCACCTGCGCTGACTCAGAGCCGTGCCATGGAAGCAGCCAGTGCCAAAGGCCCCTGCACCTACACGCTGGAGGAAAGCGCCCTAAAGCCCCCAGAGGGGAGGGAGCCAGGGATGGTGGGGCATGTGTTCCTTGGTGCAACATCTGTGTGTCACTGAGTCAGATGCTGTTCACTGATAAAAGCTTTGGGAGCACGTGCTGTACACGTGCATATGTGTGTGCATGTAAATCTGCATGTATGCAAATATATGCACGTATATTGGTGTGACTGCCCATACAGTCATACATATACCCACGGACAGCACGCATAATTTGGCAGCTATTGGCACTGAGAGATGTTTGTGACTTCTGAGAAACTGAGCATCCTTAAGCTACGTGTCATAAACCTGTCACTCAGAGGAGGGAGAGGAGTTTTCCCCTCAGGGTACATGAGCAGCTTCCCATCCCTAGCCTTCCTTGGGGGACTTGGTCCAGCCACCCTCCCCTATCCTGTCTCTGCACAGGGGATTAATTTCACAGCAGAGTTTTGTGATGCTCCCGAGGCATCGGCTTCCTTGGAGGGGAGCTGGCAGTGAGGTAAAGCCCCTTCCTACTGGGAGATGGGCCCCTTCCTGCGGCAGAAGCCATTTCCTCCCCAAACAGATGCTGCAAGGAACAAACCTGGCCTCTAGGCACAGCTGCAGGTGTGAAGTCCCCACACCTGCCCACGCAGTGGGAGACAGCTGTGGCAGGGAGGGCACCACCAGCACCCCTCTTCCCCAGCAATACCACGAGGAGATGGGAAGGGAGGGGAAAGAGAGGTGCAGGAGCTGCTTTTCCAGTGTTTCAGTTCAGTCCTTTGTGGAGCAGAGTGAGGAAGCCCAAGGAGCCCAAGGAGCAGGAAAAGGGAAACACTGAGGAGGGTTCCACATGGCAAATCCCTCAGTGAAGAGATTTTTCTTAATATTCAATCTAAACCTCCCCTGGTGTAACTTGAGGCCATTTCCCGTTGTCCTATCACTAACTGCCCGGAAGAACAGACCAACCCTCACCTGGCTACAACCTCCTTTCAGGTAGTTGTAGAGATCGGTAAGGTCCCCTCTGAGCCTCCCTTTTCACAGGCTAAACAACTCCAGTTCCCTCAGCCTTTCCTTGTAGGACTTGTCCTCCAGCCTCTTCACCAGCTCCCTTTCTGTCCCTGCCTGGAGCACATCCCTGGGCCCCATATGCTGGCCCTGGGACACTGCAGTCCTGACAGGAAAGTGGGGTTTGCTGCCTCTTTTTTAGGTGGTGTTGTTTGCTGCTTTCCTGGAGGAAAGTCATCTAACTTCTGCAGCTTTTCCTTTTCCTTTCCAGTTTCCCCTCCCCCAACAGCCAGTAACAGCTTTCTTAAAAATAGCAGGCATTTCTTCCTTGCTGTCACTGATGGCTAGGCTTGCTGGTAAGGCAGCACCTGAGGCAGAGGACCCCCATATCTCACACCAGCTTCTGCTTTGGGTAAAAATGATGCAGTCCCACCACCATGAAGATGGGGGATCTCTGCTGGTTCTAGGGGGGGACCCCTGACTGTCCCCTGTCACCCTGACTGATTTTTCACAAACTGAAAGATCAAATCTGCTTCTCATGTTTCCCTGTAATAGAGAGATGAAGAGGCTGACCCTGCAGGAAATTTGTGGTCTGACTGAGAAAGAGCATTTTGAGGATGTATCTTGAAGTTAAGAGCCTGATGTTCAACTGGTGGACTTTGCTCCTGGAGCACTTCAGAGCATCTACCAAAATGCCCTTTCGTTCTCCTAGGCTTCCTACATCTATCTGCCTGAGGATTTTTAGTGGATACCTCCCTGAGAGTATGGCCATTAGGTAAGCCCAGCACTCATTTGTCCCCTCAGCCTCCCTTGAGACTATTTTTAGCAGATGAGATTAAACCAAACTGCCCCTAAACCACCCAGCAGTTCTCCATCCCACCATGCACGCAGCGCTCACCCTTCCTCTTGGCTGTCCTTGCTGTGGGCTACACCAGCCCAAAATCAGGCTGCTGGTACTCAGCCCCAAGGGAGACCAAGCCCTTCCCCTGGCTGCCCTCTGGGAACCACAACGTTCTTGTCAGAGCAAGAAAAAAAGCCAGACGAAAAACCAAAAGGTCCCAACCCAAGCCCTCTCAGATTTGTCTAGATGAGAATTTAAACGTCTGCTAGCCTATCTGCTGAGAGCAGAAAGCAGATTGCAAGTGTAACAGAATGCAGTCAAGTCAGACAATTCCAGGGAGAGCAACAGAAGGCTTAATATTAGGACTACTGGCATTCACAGCCTTTGCTAATGACTTAACAATTGTTTGCACTGATTTGGGTTGGCTTTGATGTGTGCAGAGAACAACACTTTCTGTTCAAAACTGGGAGAGACCATCAAGGCTTTTACTGACTGTCTGATAGCTGCTTTCTCGTACATTTTCAACACCTTAATGTTAAATGAATACACCAACAAAATGAAAAAACGCTCCCTCCTCCCCCCAAAAAAGTCAACTCCCCTGATTGCCCTCTCTAAGGATGGACATTTTATAGGCAATTTTCCACCCAGCAGTATAACCACGAGAGAAAAAACACACCTCCAGGACTCAGTGGGATTTAGTGCAATTGAAATCCCACAAAAAGCACCAAAAGAAGAGGTTTCTGCTGCCTAGGGCTACCTCTCTCTGCAGGGAAATCCTTCTCTAAATTGCCCATCTTGCAACTCTTGCAGTGCAGGCAGGCTGGGCCACACTGTTACTCTCTGAGATTGCTCCCCTGACTTGAAAGTGCCCGTGTGTTTAAACTAAAAGCATTTCTCCACACTTGGGTTGTGAGTTTTGTTGCTCACTGAGCTGCACCATTTGCTACCCATCCTTCCTCAGGATGCTCTGCCTTTAAGATTTATCCTGTACCAGCACTGAGGTACTTTGGAAAGAGATTCCAAACCCTCACCTCCGGAGAAGGAGCACCAGAGTAGGCACTTGGAGATGGCCACCATGTATGTGTACACTCCCAGCACACATATGAGACTAATTAGCGTGCAAAAGGCAAGTAAAGACAGCTCAGTGCCTATTGCTTAGCACCTAACAGCAGGAGGAGTGTCAACATCTTTTTTGGGGGGGGTTGGAAATAGATGTTAATCGTTAATTCTCATTTAGCGCTTCCCTTGGGATGAGGCCTGGCATACTGTAAGTATATTTTCAAAATCCACTGGCAGAAAGAAAGCCCAAAATTTAAGTGGTAAAAAGTGCATGTGTGTGTGTGGGTATTAAACCCCTCGAAAACCTCGAAAATAACACAACAGGCAATAAAATAAATCTATTAGGGGGAACAGCCCTAGCCCCTCAGAGGCCTGCAGCATCTTGCCCAGAGGAGGTTTGCTTCTCCTCCCCTCACTGGGCAGTAGTGCTGACAGCATCTGGCTTTCCCCACACTCAGCCCAGCCAAAAATTGTGATATCTTAAAACAGGGATGGTTTTAGAGCATGAGGAACAGAAGATGAATGCAGGCCCCCTGCTTTCCCAACTGCCCTGGGGAGGATTTGCCTGAAAAAGAAGCTTTGCACAGCTTGCAGCTGGTGGATGCTGCTACAGCTGTGGTGATGGATGCCAACCATCTCCAGAGAGTGGACGGGAAAGGTGACTGGGAAAGGGTGGAAGGGATGGGAAGGAGGGAGGACCAGAGGAAGATGGGTCCAGGACAAGCCCTTTACATGGCAGGTTTCATTACAAATCACCCTTCGTACCCAGTCTGGACCACCCCAGATCCAACCATGACCCGCCTCTGATCCACACTCACCCCGAGAACCAAACCTTTGGAATCATCTAGTTTCCCAGTATCTTCTCCTTTGAAGGGGGCCCAGAAAGCTGCAACTCAAAATGACAGTTTTGGAGAAACTTCAAGCAGTTGCAACATGCTCAAACCCCAGATGGTTCAACACGGAAGTGCAAAAGCTATCACCAAAGGGCAAAATAACACTTTTTAAACAAATCTCACAGGCCTTTGCTGACCAGATCATGGAGGTTTGTACTACTTTAATACCCGACAGGGCACTTGTACGCTTCCCTGGTGCAATCCATCACAGCTGGGAGGAAATAACACTCTATTCAGCATGCCTGTGCAAAACCCTCCCAGAGCAGATACATCATGCTCCAGGCTGCTGATGGGCGCTCTTCCTGGTGGCCTCTGCCATGGGCAGTCCCACCAGGAGCACACACAAAACCAGCCTCTAGGGCACCAAACCATCCACAGAAGAGAATGCGGAAACCACTTGGAGCAGGAAAATGTTTCTTCCAGGCCCACAAGGATAATGTCAATGCTTTCCTTCAAATTGTCTTCAGCTACTAAACAGAAGCAAGCCATGCCTACACGCCTCCCTCTCATGCTGGCAGGTGAGTGTTTGCCTTTTGTCTTTCTGTCCAGGACTGCCCTATACCCAGCGTCATCACCCAAAGGGAAACACGCAGGAGCTGAGGCAGCATCCTCGAGTGTGGCACTGTTCCCGCTCCCTGCCCCTCAGTGCTCTGCCAAGGGGCAGCTCACTGCCTTCTCTGCTGCCATACCTGAGAACTGAAAACAAGCCAGGAAAGCAAGATGGGAGGTAATGACAGAATTGTTAAAAAAATGCAAACTCCTCGCAGCTGTTGGATCAAGAGAACACAAGGTCTCTGCATTCCCACCTTGCTCTTCTCCATTCTTCCTCACACTCAGGTACTGCCAACAGACCTGCATGAGCCAAAAGGAGGCATCATTAAAACAACATCCCCTCCATGCACCAGCTGATGCACTTCAGGTACAGGGATAGCATGCAGATGGAATAGGGATTTTTACCTCCCCATTGCTGCTGATTTGCACGTAGCAAAACTACGGACTTGGGAAAAAAGTCTCAATGAGTTTAAATGTATTGAAATGCAAACATTAATTCTGGGTGATGTTCAGCTCCCAGACCAGATTCTGTCCTCCTTGCCTTGGCAAAGCTTCTCCTCAGTGAGACTCACAGACTCCCGCCTCCACTGAAACCTCCATTGACAAGGCACGACTTGTTGCTCAAGAGCTTTGCCAAAGAAGATCAGTATGAAAGGGTCAGTATATTATGAGGGACAGGATTAATGTTATGTTCTGGGCAAAGATTGCGTTTGAAATGCAAGAGGTACAAATGAGAAATTAAGAGCTTGTTTTTCAACATGCAAAGTCTGGATCTCACCTACGTTTGGGGTGAAGGGGTATTATGTTCATCAACTGAAAATTTTTAAGCTAAGATATCTTTCCTGAGTATTTATCTATAAAACGTATACATTCCTGTCACTAATCTAATATAGACACATATGTACATAAATGGTGTCCGCCTTCACTTGAGAGCAGCATCTTTGCCTTCAGTGCAGCTGACCTGGTGAAATCTCCCAACAGATGCCCAGAGCTGTTACAAGCATTTGCTTCAGCAAACATCAGCTCTGTTGCCTGTTCATTCTCCCTAATGCAATTAGAACAGATTAACATGGGTGACTAGAAGTGAAAGACAAATGCACCTCACCATCTCTGTCCCACCCACATTTATTAATTTGAGTCCTGCTCTTTTCATAAAGTTGTTGCTCTCTTGACCTCCCTCAGATGGAGTACCCTTCTCTTTGTTGCTTGAAAATTAAGAAGAGCTCTGGCAAGGAGGGACAGCCAGCTGAAATACTCAAAGCCACAGGAGCTTTACATCAATAGCCCACAAAACTTCTTTTACAAGCAAGACATGGGTGGAAGCTTCATGAGCTCACTAGTGGGCTAACAGCCGCCTCTCTTGACTCCTACATCAATCTCTGGCTTCAAAAGCCCTGGAAGGACTGTGAAATTAATACCATTACAATTCTTTTGCATGGAACATCTTGCACCTTATCTCTTCACTCTCTAATGCCGATGTCTGCTCACTGGATAGACCTCCAACAACAGGGCAGACATCTTCAGGTTAACCACTTGTGTCATGCTTTAATCACAGGAACAGCACAAATGAACTTAAAAACATGATCCGCAGACTAAATTAGACCACACAATCATCTTTTCTGACCTCTCATAGACCGCAGCCTGTAGGTAATCACCTGAAGCACCATGATATGTCTTTTAGACAAACCCTTGATGGAAAGGCCCTGCAACTTCCACTGATAAACTATTCCACAATTTAGGAAAAGAATGCCACTTGCTCTTAAAAATTAGAACCTTTTGTACTGAACTTCTCTAGCTTTAGCCCCCATCTTTGGTGTTTTATTTTGTCTTTGTCCAATCGAATAAAGAACTGGCAGCTACTGAGAATGTTTCCCTTTGTAGAAATTTGAGGACTGCATCTTAACTTTGCCTTTCTTAAAATAAATGTGTTGAACTTATTTGCATCTCTCAGAGGGAGACAAGTTCTTCTGATCTCAAAAAAAAAAAAAAAGGTCAGAAACTGATGGGAAGTTTGCAGGTCCTCTATGAACCCTTTCCAACCTGTTAGCATCATTTCAATTTACATCACCCACCTTCAAATGGGTATAACTTTCCAGTGATTACTTTGAATTTCCCTGCTTCCCTGTGTACTTCCCATTAGAATTTTATTTCCTTGACCTGACTTTACATCTATGTATTTTTGTTGGTTTTAAGTAATTTAAAATACTTCTGAAGCTTAGCTTTGTTGGACTGACATCTCTATACATCAAAGAACCTTCTCTATTCAAGTCACTCAGTTTACAACCAGCCATATTTTTTAATGTATAGGTTAATATTCCAGGCTCAGCTCACTCCTCAGCATCCTAGCAAAGAGTAATGTAAGTTCGGCCCCCTCCTTCACCTGTGACAACATGTCCTGTAATTCTGTAAGTACGGACAGCCCAGCAAAGGGCACATTTCCACTGTTTATCTTACTTTGAGCAACCAGATTTTATTTTCTGCATGGTCTCCAAGTAGGATGCTGCTGCTCTTCCTGAGACCTTTAAAAAAGTCCGTTATTTTCTTGGCATGATGGAAACACGGGTCTGAGAAGTTCTGCAGGTGGTTTCTGATGCACCCTTGGCCTCTGCGGGTGGATGTTTCCTGACCAGCCCTTGCCCTGCTGAGCCTCTGGTGCAAAATCTTCTCCAGGCAGCTTTTTTAAGTGCAGAACAATCTTTACAGTCAGAAATTATTATCCTGGCAATAGATGTGCATTGCTGCCAGTTAGCCCAGGTTTTTCTTGCTTTTTTTTTTCCAGTGGATGTGAAGGGCAGTCAATGCTCAGCATTTTAACAGAATTTAACATGGACCAGATGACTTGCCATGTCCTCACAGCTGCCAGAATCCCAGATCAGCAGTTCCAAACCCTTCTGCTCAGGGGAGAGCCTCGCTGCATAAGCTGTCATTCCTGCAGACCATCTCTGAACTCCCTCATCTAATATATTACTGGAAGCACAGCTCTCCAGCTGGCAACATTTCTCCATTTGAAGCTTCACCAAGCTGTGAACAACAGAGGATACCTCCCAGTGGCAAACACCACGGGGCACACTTTGCCCTTGGACAGCACCAGCCGGCTGCTGGCCCCAGAGCAGCCTGTTCTGCTGGTGCTGAGCCTGTGCTCGGGGGGACTCTGTTGACCCGCAGGCTGGGGTGGGTGTCCTTCATTTCCAGCGGGTGATTGCTCAGCACCTGCTTATGCAGCACCTTCCTAAACATCTCCCTTCCAATCAAGTGGGCTGTAACAACCTTCCTCTTTACACCCTCCTCTCTTCCCTCTTCATCCACCTCCGAACAAATTCAACAAATCTTCCTCTTGCTTTTCTTGTGAATGTCAGATGAAGAACAGCTTTTCCTGGTATTTGTCGGAAAATTTAACCCCTGTTTTCTCTGCTTGGTTTTCCGAAATCAGCCATGCCCTTCCATATCCATCTTTCCAAGCTGTAATCTGCCTCCAGAGTCTCTGCGGTGCCTGTTAAATCCTGGTTTGCTTCTGTGCTGAGCGTCCAAATACTTCCTGTTTATTTTCTGTACTTCTGGCATGATTTCTGAAGGAATTAAAACCAAATCTGTTTATCTTTGCTAAATCCCTCTGCTGATAAGGGTATTAGTGTTCTTATTTACAAATGGAAAAGCAAAGCAAAGTGGGACTGGAAGTAAAAATTCCTAATCTGAGACGTCCTAAAAGCATCCAGCAGCTGAATTTTCTGAAAACACCAAGTAAGTGTCCCTTAAAATTTGTGCTCTTTAAGCCACTTCAGTTTAGGGACCTCTGATCAGTGCCACCCCCCCCACTTCCTTCATGCTGCAGAAAACTGAGGATGCTGTCACAGAGATGGGGAGATTATCCTTAGCTTTCTCCTGGAACAAAATAAGATGATACATTGCAGGCTATGTGGCAATCAGAGTCCATGGTCACAGACAGTCTCCTTCTATCACAGCAATTGCTTTTTAATATCTCTCCTATTTTTTTCAGAGATGGAATTAGCAAGGCAGAGATCATCCCAACAGCTTTTTTTTTTTTTTTTTTTTTTTTTTTTTTTTTTTTTTTTTTTTTTTTTTTTTTTTTTTTTTTTTTTTTTTTTTTTTTACCAGCTTCATAAAATAATTTTTTCCTTGTCTCTCAACTTCCAATTAAGGGGAGGAGAAGATAGGGCAGGTTTTTACCACCAAGAAGCACTGTGGCTATTTTTCATTTTGACAGCCAGTGACATGTTACATTGGAGGCAGTGGCTGCACGGAAAGGTGCACAGTGCCAGTTTAAGGCTGACCACCCAACACACTTTGGCCTCGAGGCCTCAGCCCTGTCCCAAAGCACCCACTGATTCCAGTGACCAAAATCCAGCCCCATCTGCATCACCCCACTGCCATTCAAAAATGTACACAGGTTGGTACATTTTGATGACAGAGAAAACCTTGCAGGAGTGAAAGCTTCTCCAATGAGCCAGGAAAGGAAGCTTCCTTTTCTTCACTGCCCAAATATTCTGAAAGAAGAGAGAATTTGTGGGGTTTTTTAAGCTGCTCAGGGTGTCAAGGGCTTCTTCTGGTGCCTCAGAGCTGCTGAGCCCTGCCAGTCTACACTTCTTGTTCTTCAAATCCTCAGATAAAAATGCAATTCTTAATATGATGGGGTGACTGCGTGTCTGATGTATGTTTACATCTTTCAGTCGAGCTTTTCTACAGCTTTTCGAAGAAGGGCGAAAAGGCAGCTGTATATAACAACCCCACATTCACCCAAAGACAAAGGACGGAATGCATAGCTCCTTCCCTGAGCTGCAAAACCCTGGGCTATTGCCAGGTCATATCCAAAAGTGTCTTGCCCCCACGGAGCTCCGGTGCCAACTCCCTGCCTGAAACAGCAGCAGCATGTAAGAAAAAAAATCAAAGCAAGCTGATAGCTCAGCTTGGACCACATATGAATTGCTCTGTCACAGAAGGAAATCAAAAGAGACAAAGACAGCTATAACATTTATCTTCTTTATACATTGCTTCTAGATTAGAAAATCTGCACACACGAGACCACGGGTACGCACACATTTACATTGCTTTCGAATACTATTTTGCTGCTTAAATGTATACTGCAAAGCAGTTAGATTTGCATATAGCTTTTATTTATAGGGTAAAATTGATCTAAGCAGAATTTAACTCAATGTAATTGTGCCTGCACTAAGGGTACAAATGCACAAATGTTACGCTTCTGCTCAGGGGCTGAGAATTTCTGAGTCACGGGGGCGATGGCAACCCCGTGATTAGGTTTGGGCTTCTCATTTGGATTTACTGTGAGAAGGGAAAGCAACAAGCAGAGTCCTACTGAGCTTGTTAAAAAGGCAAGTGATTGAAAATGAAAAGGGAAAGCTCTTTGAGTCACACAGCCTTGCGGCCCCTGCCTTTCCCAGATGCTGTCCAGGCACACAGCTAAGGCTCCTTCCAAAGACAGGCATTTGCTGCATCACAGCCCAGGTCTCTGTGTATCACCCCATTTAACTGTTTCATCATTCTCTGCTGGTTTTTCCTTGGTGCTTTTCTCTTTGCAAGACTTTCTTGGGAGCCAGCTTTCATTATATGCCAGGAAATCACAGGCTGCACTGCAAAAAGTGGCACATCTACTTGACTTCTCCAAGTCAACAGCAAGACTTCTTCCCTCCTGCTTGAGAGATGAACTGTAGAAAATGACCAAGTTCCTGATATCTAAAGTTGTATGTGATTATATATATTTATATATATATATATATATATATATATATTAAAATACCTAACTAAAAAGGATCATTACTGATCCCTGAGACTGTCACATAGGTCACCAGTGGACATCAAGCTCACTTGGAACAAAGCCACCTTTCCTCAGTGCTACAGATACAGGAAGCCTTTGTTCAGACGCCTAATTTGAAAGTGTGTTTTCAGGGGATCAGTGCTCAGTCACTCCTTCATCTTCTACCCTGATTTTCTGAGGAATTTCTGAGGAGTTAGTTTCAAAGGAGAAGAGACACAGAGCCCTTTTCAGGGAACTGCACCCATAGGAGTTTAGACCTCCATCCATTCCCTTCAATTCATAGTCAACAAAAAGTAATGTTCAGCATCAGAGGATAGAGTGGCCCCTGAAAACAAACCAAACTGGGACACCTGATGGTAAAGCTGAGAAGGCAGAGCCTGAGAGCAACTCTGTGTTGGCTCAAGCTAATGTTACTGATTTCTATATTCACAACAGCCACACTAATGCCTCCTCCACCCATCCTTGCTTCACACGGGCTCTGTTTATGCAGCTACTGAGGGCTCATGTGCAAGGGATCCCCCCCATCACTACCAACAGCAGAGACCAGGAGATTCCACGCCTGCTCCCTTAACACTGCTGTGGAGCCATGGGGAAAGAGCTGCCGGCAAGCAAGGTGATGCTGGGCAGCAGGCAGTATGGAAGGATGCATGCCAGGATGCTGACTGTAAGGCTGTGGAAGGCTTTAAAGATAAGGAGAAAACCAAACACCAGCAGAGAAGGCAGGGAAAAAACATCAGTGAAGGGATTTGGCAGCTGTAGGCTGCCTCTACTGCCCAGTCCACCAGAGCCCGTAGCTATTCATGCAGCAGTAAAATGCTCACAGTTCAGGGGTTATCAAAGGATTTTAATTCCTCCAACAATCAGAGAATCCATGGATACAGCTACCAAATGTTTCTCTAGCCCAGAAAAGCAGGGAGATATACACACCGTCACATACAGAGCCGAACAATGGTGGAGCACTCCTGGTCTCACATCATTGCTTTCGCAATTCCACAGAGGGCTAATGGTGCATCTTTCCACCCCAGAGCTGGATGGGCTGATGGTGTGGCTTCAACCCACCTGATGGCTCTGTAATGTACTCAATAGCACGGCTCACCACACTTTGCCATGACAGGCATTTGCCTGTAGCAGAGCATTCAGACACAGCAAGCCTGGCTGACGGAGCGAGACCAGTTGCCCCCTGCTCATGGAGGCAGGTCATGAGGAAGGGAAACCACTCATCCTGTTCTTGTGTGGTCTGCTCTGCATATGTTGGTCTGTGGCACTGGATTTATGCATCCGGCTCCTTTATCCCTGCTCCTCTGCCAGGGGATTCCTTGCCCCAGAGCATTAATCCCAACCATGGTCCTGGGGGCAGGAATTGCCTTGTGGGTGTCTGGTGTGCCCAGACTCAGGCTTTCCAGCCAATAAATGCCTGAGCAGTCACAAGGCTACAGTCACCTTCAGAGCCATAAACACTGAAGAGCAGCATAAAGACATTTACATCCATTGGCAAAAGCCAAGGGCTTAAAAGCTGAACCATTCTACAGCTCTTCTCCATCACCAAGAGACACACATCTCCCACCAAGAGAATGACAGCACTGGGTGGATAACACACCCCAGCATTGATATCATCCCAACAAACATCCCAGCCATTGGGCACCTCACTC